>NW_017298523.1:108353-113168 GCF_001594075.2 Trachymyrmex cornetzi
GGGCGTGCGTGCGTGCGTGCGTGCGTGTGTGTGTGTGTGTGTGTGTGTGTGATATTACGTGACTTTTAATCATTTAGCATTGATCACAAACTTAAAAAGAAATGAAAATTAGAATCGAAATAAATGAACCGTACAATATTAAATAAAGATTATAACATATATTTGAACAAAATCAAAGATTCGAAACGAAGTACATTTAGAATGTCATTGGCATGTTCTAAATAAAGAAATAACGAAGTACATACTTGTCATACGTGTAAATTTTGCGCTAATTTAAACGAATTGTGAATCTTGTTCTCTGTGCAATAAATTTGGTCGACACAAGTAAAAAATGTCATACCGCCAACCACAATGTGTCTAACAAATACTTTGGTTACGTTAACCTAAACGAATTTATGAATTTTGTTCTCTTTACAATAAATTTGGTTGACACAAATAAAAAATGTCATACTGCCAACCATAACGTGTCTACCAAATACTTTGGCTGCAATTAAAAAAATAATTTTTTCTGTGTATAAGAAAGAATATAAAATAAAATATAGCAATATGTGTGTGTGCGTGTGTGTGTAAAAGTACATGCGTAAAGAATTGAACATAAAGAAATCCTGCAATGATAAACTTGTCGGTAAAAACAAAAAGCGCCGATAGAAAAAAATAGAAGAAAAGTATGTTCTCTTATCAATACATATATATTTATTTCTTATTTGTTATTAACATTTAAAGGACGGGGGATCTATTTTAAAAATCTCACAGCTTTCCCTTGAATAAGATATATTATAATTCATTGTATTCCTTAATTATACTACAAAATATAATACTACTTCAGCACTATAGTGGTTTCTTGTCCTGTAAAAATAAAAATAAAAAGTCAAGGTCATTATCTTACTCCTCGCTTGAAACCATATAACTTTGATATTGGACATTTTCTCCAAAATGTATTCTAACTGAAGATATTAGGGGTACGATACTTTTCGATGACCCTGTATATATAAGAATTAATAAAAGAGTAATGGCACTAGGAGTCGGACGCAGAAGACGTCGCGCAAACAATACACTTATAAAGAGTGAAACTTCTTTATTCACTAAACGCGCTTACATGTTTCGACTCATTTTTTAGCCTTCCTCAGAGCAAACACACATTAACATATATAAAGTAAAAGTTATCCTGTCATGGTGAGCTCCCCTACATCGAGAATTTAAATGCCAGAATTAAATAAAAAGAAAGAAAAGAAAATGAAAAAGAAGGGAAATATTAAAAATATCAAATTAAAGAATATAGAAACTAATTTATCAAAAAACTTTAATAATATATTGTTTAATAATATAATTAATTATCCCGAAAATAGGGACGCTTAACACAATTACAAAGTACCGTATCGCAAACATTATCATGAATAATTCAAGAACCGGTTCCTGATATGTTGGCCAGTCGGTATCAGACACAGTGAGTCACTTTTTTAGTTATTAGCTAGTATCAGGGTTGGTAAAGACTAATGTTTTTTTTTAAGAATAAAACATATTATGTTTCTTCTTGAATACGTTTTTAATGCTTCAAATATGCTTTGAACAGTACTATAAAAAAAACATATGTAAAACATATTAAAAACATCAATTAAGCATGTTTTAAACTGTTTAAAACACGTTTAAAACGTTTTTTTTACCAACCCTGGCTAGTACCATGGTATAAAGACAAGGGTATGCTCTTGCGCATATTTCAGAAAGGGCCAATCAGGGACTTTGTGCAAGCTTACGTCACATTGAGCGGAAAATTTAAACAGTGTGACTGTAGACGCGTTTCATTTAACGTTTGCAACGCTCGCGAGCATAGGTGCGTTCAGAAATTATGCTCAGATAACTCTTGGGTGCATTTTTGCTATAATATAGGGTAAGTGCGGGTAATACACCAGTGTGGGGAATATGCCACACGTTTTGTTTTACAATGATACCGATTAGCAGCGCTTGCGTTAATGACACAGAATTATGTACAATTGTGTGCTTAACGTGTTGCATAAGTATCAAGAATTTTCTCGCAACAGTATTATTTTTATGAGGTAAATACAATGTAACACAGTGAATCATTACATCCTTATTGTTTGCTTGTTAAACAAGGATGAAACGATTTTCTGTGTTACACAGTATATATATTTATGTACGCACACACACACATATATATATATGTACGTATGTATGTGTGTTTTATTTATGTACGTAAGTATGTATATATTTATGTATGTATGTAATTATATGTATGTACGTATTAATGTATATACATATATATGTATATACATATGTATATACATATTTATGTATTGTAATGTAATGTAATGTACTGTCTGTAAATGTGTTATAGCGGACATAAGGAACTTAAAGAAAAATGTAGATAAAAAATAACAGCAAATGTAGATATTTAAGAGACAGGTTTTTTTATTACTAAATTTAAATGGTTACAATTGTTTATAATTATTTAAGAGACAGACTTTGTATTGGTATATTTTGATATCTTTTTTTGTTTTCGCCTATGATTTTTAGATGCGATCGTTCGGTTTATTTCGCGCACCCTAATGTACGTTCTGGTTCTAATAAGGCATAGTAAAACCTCTTCCGATATTTTAATTTTCAATTTTGGTTGTATTATTTTTGCTAATGTTTGAAATATAAAATTTTCTTTGTTCAAACTAGATCCGTGATACTTATCAAATTCAATATTCATTATATGCGCACATTGTAATAATTTGTCACTCGGATACATACATTTCCCTCGCGAAATAAATTGCAACCAATCTGAATCATACGTTGTTTCTAGTTGGCGCGTTTCAATACCCAATGTCTTGTCTTTACTTTTAAATCTGAACGCTACGTATCCGGCTATATATTTTAAACCCTCTTCATTGATAATTTCATGAACGTTGAAATCCTCTAATGCTTGTAACAACTGTTCTTCGTCACTTGAAATAATCGCGCACGGATCTAATGTTATACAATTTTCATATGAAGCTTCGCCAATACACAATTCTTCTTCTTCATAACTGTAAGTTACAGTAGTGTTTTCTTCTTCAACATAGGATGAAAGTATATCCGTTAACATAGAATCATCGATATCGCAGTTAAGAGGAGATACAAAAATAGGTTCATTCGATTTGTTTTCTTGAACATTACATTCATTTGACAGTGCATATCTAGAATGTTTGCCCAATATATATCGTTTTAATCGGTATTTAAAATCTAAGGGTGTTGGGTGATCGTTCGCACACCCTATTGAACGTAAGAATGAGAACAAATTTTCTAACAAATCTTGATTAAGACGGTAAGTTATTAAATAAGTGATGGGAAAATCGGATGTACTGTATTGTTCTTGTAAGTATAATAATAGTTGTTGTAAAGAAGCGATACTGACTAAGATGCCTTTTTGAAAAGGTAATAAAGTTTTATGCTTTCCTATCCGAGTTTCGTTAATGAAAGACATCATGTTGTTTAAAATCACATTCTGTTCTTCAATATTTATACCGTACGCATTTTTTCCTGTATGTTTACCGTACTTACATTTTGCATTAAAAACATCGAACCAGTCATTACACAATCTGATAACATACGCTGCTTCCTGATATGGTAAATCCAAAAGGTAACTTTTACGGCCGCACCATTCTATCGCAGAAGCTATCGTGTTGGATAAGACTTGCGCAGCAGGAAGAACCTTCTGTCTTTCGGAACCTTGTACATTTAAGTGATACGTAGTGATTTTATGGCTAATTTTTAAATCTCCTGCATTAATGGAAAGCAACTTAAACAATATTTCCTTATCAACTATTTTCCCCTTCCAGATAAACCCTTTGTCCAGAAAATGATTCCTCAACAACTTGAGAAGATGCGGAGCATCTGCAAAAACAAATACTTTTAAGTCATTGCGTGCGGGATGTTGAAAATAAGACTTTTGGGGATGCATTCCTATTTCCAATTGTGACCATAATTTAAGATTGCCCGGGCCCAAGTCACTAGTTATAGCAACCACTATATAACCAGCATCATGCAATTTTAAAATAATATTGTTGAGAGTCGTCGCATCCATTGTTTTATCAAATTCGTAATAAACAAGTTGTTTCCAAGATGCAAAAAGGCTTCTTACCATTACACACTGGCAAGTTTTATGAGGACCAATAACCTTTTCTAACTTACGATCTATCGCAATTTTGTCGTTAATATAAATTTCGTCAAACGTTAACACAACTAGTCTTTCAATATCAAGCATGCTCTTTTTTCTTGCAATCATGCAATGGAGTACAGAGAAGAGTATACCCGGTTCAACATCGATTGTACTTGCCCACCTTCTTAATGTTGAAAGGCCTGGAAGTGGTATTTGCAGAACATGCTTCATATAACGATATGCCTTTGGGCTGACACATCGCAAGGATATCGCGTGTGTGATATCTTCGGAAGACCATTTCATCTTACATAGTGAGGGATTCAATATCATCCGTATTTGTCCTTGACTGAATATTTTTCCCAGTAACTCGTACATTTTTCTTTCCACGAGTTCTTTGTCTTCTTTCGGTCTCGCTTTCTCGTACTTCTTTATCGTCTTTTTCAGTGCAGTCACCTGGAGTTCCAGATCGTGTCTGAAAGTGTAAATAATAAGTGTATATGTGTATAATAATAAGTGTATAATAATAAGTGTATAATAATATGTGTATATTATAAGTGTATAATAATAAGTGTTTATAATCGCATTGTAAGTTCGATGGTGTTCGGCATGTAGTTTAAAGAACTAAAAAGATGGATGTAAAAAAATATTATAAGTAACAAGGCTCAAGAAAAATAAAT
>NW_017298523.1:113319-115827 GCF_001594075.2 Trachymyrmex cornetzi
ACGGAGTCATTATTTCGTCTAATACCACCGCAGTTGAGGAACCTTCGTTCGATGCTGACGGAGTCATTATTTCGTCAAATTCCACCGCAGTTGAGGAACCTTCGTTCGATGCTGACGGAGTCATTATTTCGTCTAATACCACCGCAGTTGAGGAACCTTCGTTCGATACTGTACGAAGATGTAATGTTGGGATAGCATCAGGACGTAACTTTCTAGTTTTTGAAGGAGAATAGCCCAGCAATTGTTGTTGTAAGTTCTTTGTAAAACATGCATCAGAAAAATGCTTTGAACATATCCTAGCTGAGAGAACCAAACAAAATTTATATTCTGTACAGGCTCATAATAATAAATACATTCAGAAGAAAATGTGATACAATATTACCATATAAAGATACATAACTTACAATATTTTGAAATATTTTTTTTTCCACATGCTTGATGCCACTTATTGGAAAGTACTGGATCTTTTGGGAAGGAAAAATATTTTATCTTTCCTCCAATCTTTTTGGTTTTTGCCAAATAATTTCCACATCCGTTCACGTTACACGTCATTGTAAAAAAAATTCGAAAATGAAACAAGTGACTATATTTTCTCATATGACCGAAAAACAACTGCGTACTCTGTCATTTTAGCTATAATCGCAGCCGAATACGCTACCGATCATATCCGATTCATCCAGACTCTACACGAGTATGACGTAAGCTTGGACAAAATACGGCGAAGTGGTGGGAATGCGCAGTGGTCTGACACGAAACGAGCATACCCTTGTCTTTATACCATGGCTAGTACTAATGAAAATTGTAAAGTAATAAAAAATCTCGTCAGAAGGACTTATTACTGTGTACGAGCAACACCGACTGACAAGACGTGACAACAACTCGAGCTTTTATAGTTTATCTATAATCGGGAGGTAGGCCTTCGAAAGCCCCTCCATATCCGTTGCAGGTTGAGTCCATGCGTTTGTCTTCTGATGAATATTATCTCCGAAATCAATCTCTTCCTGTAGTGAGATTGCTCGTCCAATATTCACTGTCCCAGTCAAAATCATGTCCCTTTTGCAACCGATGTTTCGTTATAACATTGCGAGCAGACGTGTTCCATCGGATGTGGTTCTTATGTTCCGTGATTCTTGACTTCAGTTGTCTACACGTCTGTCCCATATAACTCGCGTCGCAGCTCTTGCACGAAATCTTATAAACAACCTTCTACTTCTTATAACGCGGTAAGGGGTCCTTATGCACCCTAATAAATTCTCGCAATTTATTAACACTATAAAATGACACCCTCATATTGATTAAATTTCTCAGTAATACCACGAACGAAACGGACAGTGAACCACGAAGGCTGTACTACATCAACACTATTATCACTAACAACAATCTTCCTATTACTAGCTATAACAATATTCTTCAAACGGTTGTTAATATTCTCAAACATAAAACTCAAAGGATAATCATTCTCTAACAATAACTTTAATTACAAAACACAAATTATCAAAATGGAATTTAGGATTCGAAAGCAAAATCAACCTATCAACTAATCCCGCGATTGTACCTATTTTTTGAGAAACCGCGTGCTGTGACTAAAAGTTCAAATATCTGCCCGAAAAGGTTGGCTTGTGGTACCAATCAAACTCTATCAACTCATTATCCCTCATCACTGTAACATCCAAAAATTTAACCTATCACCTCCCACCTCCATAGTAAACTGAAGCCTAGGATGCTGAGAATTAAAGACATCAAGCATGGAACTAACCGGCGAAGAAACAGGCGCTGCCATGATTATATCATCAACATACCTATAGTAAAAGGGCAACGGAAACTGAATCAAAGACAAAGCTCTACTCTCCAATTTACGCATAACTAAATCCGCGATGACGGGAGACAACAGGGAGCCCATGGGAGTACCATAATTCTGTTTATAAATAACACTATCAATATTCTTTCTTTTTTCAATTTGTTTGTTCCGTTTTTAGACCGGAAATAGTTAGATTACTAAATAAAAATCTTTCAATGCTTATTAGAGCCGACACAGGATATAATGTGTAACAATCAATTTATTAATAAACATGAAAATTATACAAAGTGACATGAACTGAAATTCCTCACTCAACCGCCTACCATCAAGTTCTTTAACTAGTTTAAAACTATTATCGATATGACTATCCGCCTTAGGAATTGTTTTAATGATAATACAATGAAGAAACACTGCCAATGAATATAAAGGACTGTTTATCGAACAAACTATTATTATACGAAAGGGGCATTCCGCTTATGTATCTTCCGAAAAGCGTAGGCCATCGGAAGTATCCCGTCATTACCAGGGAATGGAAAGTTACTTTTTAAAAGTAACAAGTTACAGTTACTCGTTACCGAGTAGGAAAAGTAACAAGTTACCGTTACTAGTTACCGATTTTTAAAAGTAACTCGTTACAGTTACCGTTACTTGAGAAAGTAACTTTTCGTTACTTTTCCGTTACTTTTTTTTAAATCGACGACCAACAATCA
>NW_017298523.1:116439-117736 GCF_001594075.2 Trachymyrmex cornetzi
TACCAAAAAAATGTAACTTCGTTACCGTTACAGTTACCAAAGAAAAAAAATAACGCAGTTACTAGTAAAGTTACCAAAAAAGTAACTTGTAACTGTAACTTCGTTACAAGTAACGAGTTACTTCCATTCCCTGGTCATTACATAACAAACCTCTATATGGGGAATCAGACATATACTTCTTTTCCTTCCACCTAACTAATAAAGCGCGTAAGCCCGTAACCATTCGCCTCGTCGGATCCCTTACAACTACCTCATAAGTATTGACATCTTGAAACATTTCATTTACCTTGGAAATATACATTCGTCTATCCAATGCTACCGTCACATTCCCCTTATCCGCGCGAGTAAAAATCACCCTATCGTTCATATCCCTAAAAAAATCCCAGTACCTTTCGCTAACTGTAACAAACTCCTTTCTACTTCCGTGCAATGTAAGGAACAAGAAGCTAAGTTATTTAACACAGGAAGTGAGTGGTTTGAGATCGAAATCCGCTCATCTTTAGGCAATTTATAAATATTACTTTCTCAATACACTTAATAAGATCGATCGTTAAATTTACGGGAGCTCACCATGACAGGATAACTTTTACTTTATATATGTTAATGTTTGTTTGCTCTGAGAGGGAGGCTCAAAAATGAGTCGAAACGTGTAAGCGCGTTTAGTGAATAAAGAAGTTTCACTCTTTATAAGTGTATTATTTGCGCGACGTCTTCTGCGCCTGACTCCTACTGCCCTTATTTTTTCCAATTCTTTGATAATAATAATAATAATTAACTATTTTGGTAATAATTAGAAAAGTAAGATAATATTTAGAAAAGTGAAGATGGTTTGTTGATTTTTTTAATCAAACATTTTATTAAAATTGTTTCACCAAGCTTTAATAACTCTCATTTAGATTGTTATTATCAGACTTTTTTTTTAGTAAACCCATAAAATTATTTTGACTTCGATAAACGCAAACGCTGTTTTCGCGCGCCGATAGTTTTAACCAACGCGACGAATGATGGACGAATAACGAATACAATCATAGAGTTCTGTTCTAATTATGTCAACTTCTTAATCGCCTATATGTCAAACATGATTAATCGGTACGATCCCTCGCGTCTACATCCTTTCCTATAAATCTGAGGAGCTCGATGTCGTGAAGAGCCTTTCTGGGGTTCGGCAGTCTCAGAAATTGCTTAAAAAAGATGCCGAGCGTAAGTCCGCCGTCAAGAAAGGATAACCGGGATTCTTCCATCAGAGCATTGTCTGGTGCATATTTTTGTTCTTCATCTTTCAACTAATGAGTGGCTA
>NW_017298523.1:120842-122554 GCF_001594075.2 Trachymyrmex cornetzi
GTTTAAAATATCTCAAGAAATACTCGACGGAGCATATTCTCACCCTGGAGGTGGATGGGCGGGTAATTTTTCGATTTTGATTTTTTCTTTTTCTGTCAAAGCCATTATGCCCAATTACAACGACAGACAGAATACTGAATAAAAAAGATGGAAATTTTTAAGTAAATAGTGAGAAGAAAACGGAAGAAATATTAAACAATTAGTTAAAAGAACTTAAATTGGTATAAATGCATACACACATATGCAATATTAAAAAGATAAGTATGTATTTCCAATGCAAATTTTGCTTGAAAACATACATACATATGTATGAAAGTTCAAACGCAGAAAGTTAATGTTTAGCCTGGAATTTTGTGCAATAAAATTAAAAACATTCTAAAAAAACTAAAAAAGAAAAAATAAAAAACAAAAAAAAAGATTCTCAAAATCGTCCACCTACTCGCGGTGAGAATCGGGAAACTTTGAAATATTCAAAGGCAAAGGACGCTACTTCAAATTTTGAAAACTTGGTCTGCCATTGTAGGTACGTCAAGTTGAATTTTTGGATTCTGACTTCACATTCGTAATCAGCGATCCCAAAAACCCCCGAGTAACAAGTTTCAATCGAATTCGTGCATATTTTTTGCAAATTTATTCGCCGTACGTAAAATTTCAAAAAATTTTGAGCTTATAGGCGCCATTGTGAACTCAAAATCGAAAAATAAAAATTGTATACAGTACACGTTTTCGAAGATTTTGAGTTCACAATGGCGCCTATAAGCTCAAAATTTTTTGAAATTTTACGTACGGCGAGTAAATTTGCAAAAAATATGCCCGAATTCGATTGAAACTTGTTACTCGGGGATTTTTGGGATCGCTGATGACGAATGTGATGTCAGAATCCAAAAATTCAACTGGACGTACCTACAAAGGCAGACCAAGTTTTCAAAATTTGAAGTAGCGTCCTTTGCCTTTGAATATTTCGTAAAATTTCGAAAATTTTTGAGCTTATAGGCGCCATTGCGAACTCAAAATTGAAAAATGAAAATTGTATACAGTACACGTTTTCGAAGTTTAACTATCGGGAACACGTTCCTGATACCTTATTACATACAAATGAACCTTCCGATACATGTCTACGTTCTTTTCTGCTAATTGTTGGGGGTTGAAATCCATGTCGAAATTTAGCACATCTCGGCGTTAAAGGGTTAATACGACTTTTTCTGCAGAAGCGAAATCTGCAATAAAACATGGGGGTTTTCTCATTTAAAATTTTAAAGTTACCTGTCCTTTCATCCCCAGCGGATGGTAGGTGGGGGGTAGAATTTTTGTGTCAATGAATAGCTTTCTTGACAGCATTGAATACGTACATTTTTATTTTTTTAATCCTTTGAGTATTTCTTGAGATATTTTAAACGTTTTAGATTCATTTTTTAATTTCGCTGATTACAGCGCCATCTGTCATCAAAAAAATGTTTGTAATAATGTTTGTAATAGTTAAAATTTATGTAACTTTTTCTGAAGAAGCGAAATCTGCAATAAAAAATGGGGGTTCCCATTTAAAATTTTAAACTTACCCTCTCTTTCACCCTCAGAGGGTGGGGGTGGGGAGTCATGTTAAATGTCAAAAGATAGTTTTTTTGAAAACATTGAATACGTATATTTTCAGATTTCTGATCCGATGTGTATTTCTCGAGATATTCAACCGTTTCCACACTTTTCGGACACCCTGT
>NW_017298523.1:122635-123357 GCF_001594075.2 Trachymyrmex cornetzi
ACTTACCGTCTCTCTTCCTCTTACACACCGTCATCTTCTTCCCCCTTATGCGATTACATTTCGCATCTTGGTCCCACCAATTGTTTTTTTATTATATACATATATTAATAATAATAATAACTTAAATAATTACAGACACTGAGATATACTGTTTTAATATGCATTTATTTTTTTGTATAATGCATTATATACAATATTATTTGAAGCGCACATTATTAATTCGTATTCAATAACTGAATTCTTATCATAAATCTTACGCAAAGTGTTTACCACTTCAAATTTATTCGCAATACAGTTTTGATGTAAATAACTTATAAAATATTTAAATTTATCGCTTATACTATTTGTATATTGGCGCAAATCGGAATATATGTGCTCGACACATTGGTTCGAGTTCAAGCATAAAAAGTATAGTCGACGGTTTCATATACACACACTTGTCACATAAAAATAATTTTACATTGTCAACATCACGTATTTCAACAAATTTAATGACAAGCTCCAGTATCATTACTTTCGATGGGGTAGATGACTGCACCAATCGCTGGATAACTGTCCGTTTTTTTCGATTAACGCCATCCACATAGTATGAAGTAGAACGATGCGGTTGCCTCAGGTATCGTCAATCGCAATTTCCACGTAAGACATTGGTCCCACAGCATGGTAAGTATAAATGATAAGTATAGCGCGCGATGGGGACCGCGGCGGCGGCGGCGGGGGGC
>NW_017298523.1:123768-126347 GCF_001594075.2 Trachymyrmex cornetzi
CGGCGGATACTGACCCCGCGTTATCTGATAATGTGCCGCGATGACGGTATACCACGCCTCCGCAGGCCCCGTAATTCTCTCCTCTCCCCGCATGTATTTCCCGAGACATTATCCTCGCACACCCCCCTGAAGTCATCCCTCAACCCGTGACATTACCTCCTATGATGTCACCCCCTCCTCCTCCCCTGTGACACCATCCCCTCACTCTGTGACGTCACCCCCTCGCTCCCCTGTGATGTCAGCCCCTCACACTGTGACGTCACCCCTGTGTATATATGATATAGATTATTGGATTTGTCCATCATTCATCATGTCCGACGACAGCGACAATAGTAATTATAACGACAATAATGCTCATCAGCCCAAGAAAAGATACAAAACATGGCAAATGAATCAAAGCATTCCAGTATGTACAAAGTATAAAAACACCGAAAAGAGAGAGTAGATAATAATTCTTATAGACTACAGTGAAGCCGAGAAAATTTTATATATAGAAAAAAACTCCCATAGAATGTTAAAGCTAGAAATGAAGATGCAGTTTTTCAAAAAGTGACGAGAAATATTTTAAATCACACGACAGATCTTTTGTAACATTTCAAGACAAAAAGCCTAATATGAAATGCCTATGACAGATTTCAAATGGGATTTCAAAATTAATTACGAATAACAGAACTAGAATTTTGTGTGCTCAGGGGTAGCAAGATGATCAGTGTGAAGGTGCTGAATTTTGTTATTGTCAAAAACATGAAGATTAACGAAGCACTTTCACACACACTGACCATTTTGCCATTCCTAAGCGCGCAAAATTCTAATTATGTCATTCGTAATTTGAATTTTTTATTACAGATATATCTCGCTGATTATGAAAATACACAATGGCCTAGTTAACATCGTGCACTTGATATAATGAGAAATTAAATTTTTTTATTGTTTCGTAATCCTTAAATCATTTATGATATGATCATAAATGATTTAAGGATTACAAAGCTGCAATACAGCAATTTAATTTCTCTTATCCAAGTTCCCAGTCAGAAATGATAATGGAATCGACATCGATTCGATGTTGATTCCATTATCATTTCTGACTGGGTTAGTCATATTCTTTCAGATTTAATTGTTAACTTTCACACTTGTTAACAAACAATAGATACGCAAGTCAGTAACAAACTAACAAACTAAGAAATATAATAAACAGCATATTTTTTTATTCAAATTATGAGAAAAAAGATGTTATAGTAGTTGATCGAATTTATATGTTGAAACATTTATATTTGGAAAAAAATCTTTATAATGGCTGAAACTATACGGAGAAAATTTTATATTTAAAATTACTATAATGTAGTAGTAGCTGCGGTCTTCATGTAAATTATAAGTTTAAATGCTATAGTTATTTTTTTTGAAACAATAATATAACGTAATTTTTACACTTTTTCTTACAATAAAAACTTTTTATTACAAAATCAAATATACTTCGCAAATTTTGTTTACGTACCATAGTAAAAATTAACTGTTTTCATGTTAGAATATGGCTTAACAAAATAATTACTTTATTTATGTGATAAAAATTAATATTACCATAGTAAAAGTTAAGTCGGAATCATGTTGTGAGAGTCCATCGAAAATACAAGACATAGTAAAGTGTAATTTAAAATTGTATTAAAACTTAATATAAAATTTTTTCCGTGTACTAATTATATATAGGAAATACATATTATAATTACAAGAATTACTGCAATTTATTTTCTTAAATAATTTTCCTCATAGATTCCCTTGAAGACAATATCAAGATATTAAAATTTGAATGATTTAAATACCATGGCACTGAAGAAAATACAGAACTCTTGCAAGAATTAAGCTGTGAAAACGTTGATATCAATAATACTAATGACAAAATAAATAACGATATTGAATTAGAAAATTACGTAATCAGCAATGATGATGATACCAATGATAGTAGTGTTACCGGACCAGATGATGATGATGATGATAATAGTAGTGTCAATGGACCTAATCAGATGATATTGTTACGTCCGTCCGTGCGTCTGGTGCGTTACGTCCGTTCGTCTCACGAGATCCGCACTCCCGATCCGCCGAAATGAATCACTCGTGAGTAAAAAGGTAAACAGATGTGTTTATTCACAAACACAGGAATACAGCGCGATACAATCAAGCGTGGTAATCGGATAAATATCTCGCGTAGAGAGAAACACGTCCGTTCGTGACGGAGACTCTCTTTCGAGTTGTTTAACAACAACTGCGCGCTCGTCGCCAAGCAACGCGTTCTTCGTTCTTCAGGAACGTGCAACGGCCGACGACTCATCGCAGGCGTAACGGACGACACGACTCGGGCATAACATTGCCCTCCCTCTTATAAATTGTCGTCCCGACAATTCCTGTAGATTAAGAAACGCTCAGGCTCGAAGAAATTCTGGGGTTCCCACCAGCTTCCCGCTCCCTTACTGTGCTGCTGCCACAGTTTTTTTCAGAGCACTGGATTTCCTGGGATTTTCCCTGAGGCCTCCTGATCTTCCTCCTTTCTGAGCAGGACCCCTCTTCAGTCCCTCGGAGGGTAGCTAAGC
>NW_017298523.1:126440-126692 GCF_001594075.2 Trachymyrmex cornetzi
TCGGAGTAGGGGGGGGATGAAGAATAATAATTATGCCGCAGTACCTCTGCCCCATACTCCCCGCCTCGGCATTTGCCCACCGTCCCGAAGAAAAACTACGGCTCAAAAACCTCGGGCGAGGCGGTCTTCTTAAAAGAAAAAAGGTTATGTTGTTGTTAATTGCTGCTGGATGTTGTTGCCGCAACTCAGCCCTCCATCAGTTCAGTCTTACGCCACTTCCGAAAGCCGCCGGCAGAAGTTGTCATCTCGTAA
>NW_017298523.1:131337-136948 GCF_001594075.2 Trachymyrmex cornetzi
ACGTCGTCGGAGTTGTCTCCTGCGAAGCAGCCCGCGGAACCATCTCCTCTAAAGCGGCTCGATCCGTCTCCATCGCTCCTTCTATATTTTCCGCTTGTATCCTGCTCCTTGTGACGACCGGAGAACGCAGCATCACACAAACACAACACTTCGACCGGACGAGCCCCCAAGATGTTACGTCCGTCCGTGCGTCTGGTGCGTTACGTCCGTTCGTCTCACGAGATCCGCACTCCCGATCCGCCGAAATGAATCACTCGTGAGTAAAAAGGTAAACAGATGTGTTTATTCACAAACACAGGAATACAGCGCGATACAATCAAGCGTGGTAATCGGATAAATATCTCGCGTAGAGAGAAACACGTCCGTTCGTGACGGAGACTCTCTTTCGAGTTGTTTAACAACAACTGCGCGCTCGTCGCCAAGCAACGCGTTCTTCGTTCTTCAGGAACGTGCAACGGCCGACGACTCATCGCAGGCGTAACGGACGACACGACTCGGGCATAACAATATTAATGATGATCAGGAGATGTTTTTTGAAATAATGAACCTGCCACTTGTACCTCGAGTAGTCATTCTGATAGCGATAATAATCCTGAAAATTACAATGATAAGGATAATAGTACTGAACTTCGAGAAAAGTCGATAGTTTGTGAAAATAGTAGACAAACAACGGATGAAGCGATTGTATCGTTACTGCAATTATATGTAAAACATAAATTGAACAAAAACGCTTTGAAAGATACTTTAAAAACAGTTTGTGACATGCTTCCGATACCTAATAATATGCCTACAACTATTTATAGATTATTCGAATATATCACAGATCTAGCTCCTCCATGTGCTGTTATAAAACACTACTATTGTAAAACTTGTCAAATATGTTATGATGATAAAACAAAGGATTCAATCCAAAAACAGTGTTCACTGAGTGATGGCAACATTGGTGTTTTTTATGAGCTGGATGTCATAGATCAGATAAAATATATGTTTGAACACAGAAATTTATATAGAATTATATAGCAATATGAACCTCATGATTCTAGTGTTATTACTGATATCACCGATGGAACAGAATATTTGAGAGTTAATTATTCAGAAGCGCGTAAGAGAGAATTGTACGATTTAGCATTCATATTGAACACAGATGGCATATCTTTGAGAAAAAGTTCCACAGGAAACTGTTGGCCATTAATGTTTACAATTGCTGAGTTTCCAAAGAATTTGAGAAATCATTTTGTGATCATTGGGTTGTGATACGGCGATCATAAGCCTTTAATGAACTCGTTTCTTCAACCCTTCTGCGAAAAATTTAAAATCTGTTTTGACGAAGGTGTCAATTGGATTCATTCAATGACTAAAATACAACATAATTCTAAAATTGTTATTCCGTTAATAGTTGCTGATGCTTCAGCTAGAGCGCAAATACAAAACATTTTGAATTTTAATGGACGCTATGATTGTATAACCTTTGCGAAATAAAAACCCAAAAGTGCAAAATATTACCAAATCAGAAATATAAGCGTATATATCCATTTATTAATGAAGAACTGATCATCCTTAGAACTAGCAAGAAAATGAAAGTTCAAGAAAAAAAGTACTTACAAGAGAGAGCACAAAATAATATTAGGGATACAAAAGGAATTCTTATCATTTCGACTCTTCCTCTTTTTGACATCAGCATGTGCATAGTACCGGAGTTTATGCATTCTGTACTTCTTGGATCAGTAAAGCAATTCACGAATCTTTGGTATGAATCAAATGGAGACTGGTGTGCGAAAAGATCGTTGAACGACATTGACGAGTTTCTATTAAAAATTCGGCCTCCCGATATTTTTCACCGAATGTCAAGGTCGTTGTCTCTCTTGCACTTGTATAAAGCATCCGAGTGGTACGCGTTTGGCTCTTATTTTACTCTTTACCTACAATAACCGAACATTTACCGGATAAATATGTTCAACATTGACTTTTAATTTCAAAAGCTATTTATATTCTTCTCGGAGATAATATTTCAAGTGAGGATATCGAAGAAGCAGAAACTTTGCTTAGGCTATTCGTAAACCTTGTAGAAAGGCTTTATGGCGACAGACAGTTAACTTACAATGTTCATATGCTATTACATCTTGGACTTTGCGTAAAGAGATGGGGTCCCTTATGGGCTTAGTCGGACTTTCCTTTTGAGAGTTTTAATTGATTTCTTTCACGTATCGTTCATGGTTCTAAGCACACCGGACAAGAATTGATCAATAATATAATAATTACTCAAGGCTTTCAAGTACTGAAAAATAAAGTTACACACACACACACACACACACACACACACACACACACACACACACACACACACACACACACACACACACACACACACACACACACACACAGAGAACATGCATTATCATCAGAAAATATGCAAGATTCTATTATCGGTACACCTTTAAAAATTGCCCTCCATGAAATTGAAATCAGAAGTGAATTTTTAACGTCTGCAAGTATAGTGGATCAAATGATACAAATCGAAGGGAATGATATACTTATTTATGGTCGAGCAAGAATTTTTTCCGAAATTTATACACACACACACATCCGAGAGATATACACTTCTAAAAACAAATGGTTACAATATTGAGTTTAAAATAAAAAATACTGAATCAAAACGATACGGTTCGATTAGATTATTTTTTACAATGCTCAATAACGTATTTTTCATGGGGGTGATCCCGATTGATTACGGCTCGATTGGACACCACCAATCACAGCGACCGGTGTTTAGGAGCTTTGTAGTCTCAAGCGCTATGAGTGAACACGAGCAAAGGCTCGTGTCCAATTGAGCCGTGTCCAACTGGGTGCCACCCTTTTTCATGTTCCGTCCTTTAACAGTAATTCATACAAAAATGTTTTATCATCGCGACACCAAGACAAAAGTAAATCACGTCTTACCGATAAAAGAAGAAAATTATTTTTATATTGTTCAAGTAAAATATATTGATTATATGTATAAATTAGTAAGAGTGGGAAACTACATATGTAAAATGCCACATTATTCGATAAAAACAATTACATAAACCAATATATATTATGCTGTCCGTTACTTTCATTCAAATTATTTTTATTTCAACCGCTATAGATCTATGCTAATATATATTATAGCAAAAAAATATTGTACTCGTATGTTTTCTTTTTCCGAGTCATTAACAGATTGGTACTCTGAAATTACAAGCAATTATTTTTCATTGTACGGGCTAGTATAAATTTCAAATCTCAATAAACGACTTTTATATTTTGTGCACTAAGAATAACATATCGCAGTTATTTTCTAGAAAATTGTAATTTGCAAATTGTAATCTGTTTTACTTATATGTATGTAAGTTCATTTTAAACTTGCACCTTGAATAACATCAGTTACTTTCCATGGTAATATATAATTATTAATTTTGGATAATATACACTTTATGTTTGTTCACTTTGAACTGGCACCTTGAATAATATATCAGTTACTTTTTATGGTAAAATATATTATTATATATTAGATAATTATTTAAAGTTTTAAAGGTTTAAATCATTTAAAGATTTAAAGGTCTAAATTTTTGAGAGGACCTTTTTTTGAACATGGCTTGACCTTTTCATTTTTATGATTTGATTTTTTTAGGTATAGTCTATTTTTTAAGAAACATTTTTAAGGTGTTTCATAAAGAACTTTCAAAGGTCATCTTAAAGTTGTTACTGTATTGACATCTCGTTAGTAGAAAACCTCTAAAAACTTTGTTTTCATCGTACAATCTGATAAAAGAATGAAATTTTTATAAGTTTTACTAACGTGATCTGCTCAGATTCGGTAAGATCTTCGGTGCGATACCTTAGGAGTCTGATGTGATCAGATAATATCTGTTTAGATTGGAAGAGATCTGATTTGATCTGCTGTTTATTATATGATCAACAGCAATGATCAAATCTGTTCAGATGGAATTGTAACTTAGCATGTCTGGCTAAACCTGCTCAGATCCAGTAAAATGTGATGCGTAAAGTCTGCTCATATCTTAAAAAATCTGATGTGATCAGATAATATCTGATTACATTGGAAGAAATCTGATTTGATCTACTGTTTATTATATGATCATCACAATGATCAAATCTGTTCAGATCGAATTATAACTTAGCATGTCTGGCTGGACCTGCTCAGATCCAATAAAAGGTGATGTGTAAAATTTGCTCACATCTCATAAGATCTTATGTGTTTTGATAATGTCCCATTAAATCAGAAAGGATCTGATTGGATCTGCTACTCAATGTTGCCCAACAGCAATGATCAGATCTGGTGAGATCAGATTATATCTTAGCAAGACTGGCTGGATCTGATCAGTTCTGGCAATGCAGATCTGACAAGATAAAATTGTGTCCAATCAGATCTGATTCTAAATTTCAGATCCCGTTGTAAGGTAAATGTCCCTATTTGTGACCATGACCCCATTTGTGACCACTCGTGGACTTTTATTAAATTAATCAGAAGTTTTAAGTAATTTATCTTCGCAAAGAGTATTTATCACGTTTAACGATTAGTTAGCCATGGTTTGATATATGGTTTCAGCGATATTTGACTAACAAATATTCATGAAAATGTGAAATAAGGTGCTCGTGTCTCCATTAGTGGCAGATTGAGCACATGTTTGTCGCTATGTCAGTAGACAGCGTTTGTCACGGAATAGTCACATTTTTGTTATGTCGTTCGGGATAAAACGTTGAAGAATATAGTTTTTTCGTAAAAGTGTCAGTGAATACTTAATAAATATTGTGTTATGCGTGGATTCTAAAAAAGGTTAGTAATTTTGAACATATAGATGAATGTGACAAACAGGTACAACAAAACACACATGATTCCATTTGTGACCGCCTCAATAAAATTAGTCATAACATTAAATATTGCTCCTCTTTTTGAAAAGAACACAATTAATACTCATCTCTATATGTTTATGGACAAGTGTAAGTTGCATTTGTACGAATAAACCGAAAATATTCGACGTATCTCTCGAGGGAAAATTTTAGTAATTTTTGATTAGGTCATTAAGTGGGACATCGTGTGTTTCTGTACCTATTTATGACCACAGCTTTAAATTATTTGTTTACAACTTAAGCATTGAGTAATTTCTTTGACCAAATTAAGAAAGCTTATCATATTTAGTGTGTGCTATTGAGTTCAAATTTCGTGCCCTGTGTACTACAGCAAGTAACTTGTGACCATAGAGCACGAAAGTACGTCTGCAGCGCATGTGCGCATCGTATATTTTGTGGCAGTGACAGATTTTCTAAATAGACATTAAGTTTGATTAAAGATACATGAAATATCAGGCTAATATCTCTGTTCACAAAATAACGCGACGCTTTTTTTCTGTCAAATCTTTATTTTTACGCGAAAACGCATCGAATGAGTATATTTTTATCGATATTTGAACGAGAAATGATCGTCAACGTGACATCAAATTGACGTCAAGAAAATTAATCCGCCTGTCACTAATAGGGTCAGATTAAATTCAAACGGTCACAAATGCGTACATTTACATAGTCCGCTATTTCTTTTTTTATTTTTATTAGATTATGCTTAGAACTTCAGAAAAACATG
>NW_017298523.1:137716-138361 GCF_001594075.2 Trachymyrmex cornetzi
CATTATTTAGTTATTCAGTCTCTTATATTAAAAATTATACAGCTAAACATTTGTTTAAAATATTTAAAAAATTATTTGAATTATCATAGTCAAATGCACTGTGAGTCTTTTCAGATTTCTTAAGACGTCATAAGATATTGCTAAGGAAAGTGTAGTTTTATTAATCTCACTCACTTTATACCATGTCAAATTATTAATCTTATGATATGTACCATTTGTATAAAAGAATTGATATCAACAACTGAGGTGCCAAGTTAAATTCTACTATCAAAATAAAAAGTAAAACCCAAGTGATACTATTTATTTAACTCTAATGATATGTATCATTCGTATAAAAGATTTGATATCAACAAAATTGGCGCCAAGCTAAATTCATCAAAATTTTAGGAAATTTTATATATTATTCGTAAAAAAGATTTGATATCTACAATTGGCGCCAAGTTAAATTCCAATACCAATGTAATTCGAATACCAAATCAAATAAATAATATTAACTTTAATGATATATGTATCATTCCTATAAAAGATTTGATATCAAGAACTGGCTCCAAGTTAAATCCCTTTCCGGCCATAGATTTGAGTGACGGCGATTACGAGCTCGGTCTGGCGATTTTTGAGACTTATAACACGATACCGAACGTAAAC
>NW_017298523.1:140210-141316 GCF_001594075.2 Trachymyrmex cornetzi
CAGCCTATTGTCCCATCATACACGATCGCGTGGTTCAGTATAATCCACTGACCAACGTTGTGCGCAAAATTACCTAAGCGCATCCTCCGACACGATATAAAATCTACGATACACCGCAATCGACTTCAGTCTTCTCAACCGCAGTCTTCTCGACAACATGCTCGTGCCAACGTTCGTGGATCTGCAAGGATTCATCGTTAACAAGAAATTTATCGTGAAGGAAGTGGCGGTGTTGAAACAGGGGACCGTTCTCACGCATTACATTTTTACGAATCCCGTGCCATGGAAATTTTTGACAAGATCCGACAGGTCCTGCGCTTCCTGGTTGAGTGCCTATCACCATGGATTGCGATGGGAGGACGGGATGGTCCCGTACAGCGAGGCGAAACGCCTGATCACGGCGGCTGTATTTGAACATGATACTATCGTGTACGTCAAGGGACGCGAGAAACGAACGTGGCTATGGAACTTGCTTCTGGACGATGAACGAGAACTCATGCACATCGAGACCTTGGACGCAATGTGCGAAGACATGGAATCGTTAACTGCTCTGGATGTTGCTAATACTATTCGATGCGGACAACATATTAAGATCTGTGCGTTACAAAATGTATTTAAAATATATAACTGGTGGTTGCGCAAGAATTTTTAAATAAAAGTACGTTAACGTATTGATTACATATTTTTTTTCCCTTCCTACATGTATATGTATGAACGTGTATGTATGTATGTATAAACGTGTACGTATAAATGTGTACGTATAAACGTGTATGTATGAACGTGCATGTACGAACGTGTACGTATAAACGTGTATGTATGAACGTGTATGTACGAACATGTACGTATTAACGTGTACGTACGAACATGTACGTATTAACGTGTATGTACGAACGTGTACGTACGAACGTGTACGTATAAACGTGTACGTACGAACGTGTACGTATTAACGTGTACGTATTAACGTGTACGTATTAACGTGTACGTATTAACGTGTACGTATGAACGTTTACGTATGAACGTGTACGTATTAACGTGTATGTACGAACGTGTACGTATAAACGTGTACGTACGAACGTGTACGTATAAACGTGTACGTACGAACGTGT
>NW_017298523.1:143068-147856 GCF_001594075.2 Trachymyrmex cornetzi
GGCGGCGGCGTCCCCAATGATGGCTGCATGTATCATTGTTATCGGTGTTTACGTAAACACCGCGATAGCGCCGGGCCTTCCTTCGCCTACGTTCCCCCGCGCCTTACACTCCCCTCAGAGGACCCGGCTTAGAACCGCCCAAGTATTACTACTCTTTTGTTTATTTTTATTGAAACGTCATATAAAACCTCAAATTATATTATTTGTGAACTTACACTTTTTGCATTTTTTATATATAGAAAAGTCAAGATGGGCAATGATAAAGTAAACAAAAAGAAATATAGTCAAAAAAATGTGAATAATGCGTTAGAAGAAATAGAAAAGGGTATGTCTACACGAAAAGCCGCTGAAGTACCGAGAAGTACTTTGTAAGCAAAGCAAAAAAAATAATTCCAGTAGAAGGTATTAAAGGACCTGGCACTTATTTAACAATTAAAGAAGAAAAACTACTTGTTGATTGGATTTTCTACTGCAGCGAGAGAGGTTTCCCTGTCACGAAATTTCTACTTTTCAATGCGTGCAAAAACTTGTCACCGAGTTAGAAAGAAAAACACCTTTCAAGAATAATAAGCCAGACAGACACTAGTGGGAAAGTTTTTGTCGTAGACATCCAGATGTGACAAGAAGAATTGCTCAAAATTTAACAATGAATCGAGCATCAGCAACAGAAAATGTTTTAAAGAATTGGTTTGATGAAGTAAAAGAACATTTACAAAAAATAAATCTCCTGGATGTCCATCCGTCAAGAGTGTTCAATTTAGACGAAAGTGCTTTTTTCTTAATTCCAAAGACCGACAATGTATTGGCTCGTAAAGGATCACAATCTGTTTATAAAGTTATACACGGTGATGAGAAAGAAAGTTTAACCGTGTTGTTACAGTAAATACTGAAGGCACTATGTTACCATCCTCGATTCTTTTCTGGTATGAAAGAATTCCATCGATTATTACAAATAATCTACCTTCAGGATGGATTGCTGGAAACACTGAAAAAGGATGGATGACAGCAGACAGCTTTTATAATTATATAAGTACAAAATTTTATCCATGGCTTGTAAAGAACAATATTCAATTTCCAGTAATTTTATACGTTGATGGTCACGCATCGCATTTGACCTTGGCTTTGTCACAATTTTGTAAATCAAACCAGATAGAGGTCATCGCTTTATATCCTAATGCAACATACATACTACAACCACTTGATGTGGCAGTATTTCATCCATTAAAATCAAAATGGAAAAAAGTTGTTGATGAATGGAGAATTAATCATGGTGCTGAAAAGTTAAAAAGAGAAAAATTTGCTCCACTTTTAAAATAAGCTTTGGATTCAATGTCCAATTTAAAGGATATTATTAAACATGGTTTTCGAACTTGTGGTCTTTCACCGTTTTCTCCAGACACTGTTAACTTCAATGTTTTAAATAAAAATAAGAGAAAAATTGTACAGTCAAGTGAGCATGTAGATTTAATAGATACAAGCAGTAAACAAGAGGAAGCCAAGAAACATCTTAAGTATTTTGAACATCGATTGAATTTTGATGATCTTCAGGATTTAAAAAATGCTTTATCGAATGGAAACTTGAAGATTTGTAACAGTGCTAATGATCGTCTTTTT
This sequence comes from Trachymyrmex cornetzi, assembly GCF_001594075.2. Classification (NCBI taxonomy): domain Eukaryota; kingdom Metazoa; phylum Arthropoda; class Insecta; order Hymenoptera; family Formicidae; genus Trachymyrmex; species Trachymyrmex cornetzi. Next base: position 144,683 of record NW_017298523.1, read on the forward strand.
AAGTACTGGCTGGACATGAAGCGTCTTTCTGGTGCAACTTAAATAATTTAATCAAATTAAACAGACTCAATTCTTAAAAAACAATAAAAATATTCGTAAACATACAAGGCCAATTTGAGTCCTCAGCCGATGTAGGTGCCAACGATTAAATAAAGTTCCACTTAATCGTAAATATCGAATCTTCTTTATTTGAACGTTTCGACTCTGTTTCGAGTCATCCTCAGCAATACAAAAAATTGATCAAATGAGTCAACTGTTGACGTGAGTCACTTATAGTTACCATGCTAGAGTGAATCCTGATTATAATTACAAAAAATTATTATTTCACAGAGTTAATAGATGTATAAAAAAGAGTAACTCACCTCAACAAGAAAACTCAGGTTTATTTCATGAGCTTTGGAATCATTATATTATTATTAATCTAATTATCGACGCAAGTATCTCGCAACAATCTAATAAGTCTATCTTTATCCTTCAAAAGTTGCTAAACGATTAAAATTTCAAAATGTAAGCCTTTATACGTCCAGAACTAAACAAAACGTTAAAGTCAAGAAACATCAATACTAATATTCATAATAAGAGGTCATGAATTGTGCGAAGCAAAGACGTGAAAACTGCTTTGAAATACATATATTCAATTTAATTGGTCAATTCATTTAACATTGTCGTATAAGTATGGTGTAACCCATCGGTATCAGATCTTAAAAGAATATAATGAACCACATCCCGATGAACATACACAGTTGTTTTTTTGCTAAACAGGAGATTACTTTCCAAAATCATTTCTTAAGTGAGGAAAGAAAATTAAAGAATAAACTTGAGTGGCTTTTCCGAAAAGAAAAAATAAAAAGATATAAAAACATAAAACCTATTTGTTACATGGAGAATGTAAAGATCAGTCCTTCAGACACGGAAGTAAGTCCAACAAAAAATCAGTTGTTAATAAGAATTGAAGCCGATGAATTCATGGATGTTCCGGTGACATCATCGCTGACTAGTCAGAGGGAGGGATGGTTTATGAATTTATCTAGAGCGAATATCCCCAAAAAAGTGCAGCTACTATTACAATTAGGTGAAAATTTTGCTCTACCTTTTTCTTATCGCAGAAATACATTGATAGATTTTATAAAAAACATAGAAAACAATTTTTGGTTTTTAAAAACAATTAACATTTTGAAGTTCAGAAATGTATCTCTTTCGATTTTAAGAAGATTTCTATCGTCTTCCATATTCAATAATCAAGTCTCAAAGAGAATATCTTGGATGGTTAATTACGCTAATAAATTTATGAAAAAGAATCCGAACGTAATATTCACACGTGCAGATAAAGGGAATATAACGGTGGCGTTAGATAGAGATGTTTACATAGATAAAGTGACGCGTATGTTGAGTGATGAAAATACGTATAAGAAAGTAATAAAAAATCCACTCAACAATTTGTTAAAAAAGGTACAAACACTATTAAAAGAATGGAAAAACTATATTTCTGAATTATCTTATAAGAAATTGAGAAGTAGCGATGGCAATTTACCAATGGCATACGCTTTGCCAAAAATACATAAAGAGGGGACACCTTTTAGAATAATAATCTCATCCCTTGATAGTCCACTGTATTCGTTGGCTTCATTCTTGCACAAAGTTATATCAAAAAACATAGACAGTCCATTCAGCAAAATAGAAAACAGTGTTCAATTAGTGAAGAAATTGAGGGGCACTCAAGTTAAAAAGAATTTTTCTCTGATATCGTTGGATGTGGTTTCATTGTTTACTAATGTCCCGATAGAGTTGGCTATTAAGAGTATTGAAAAGAGATGGAATAAGATTAAAAACGGAATTAATATGCCAAAGGATGAGTTTCTGAGGGCGTTGACCTTTGTTTTAGACTCTACCTTCTTCGTATTTAATGAACAATATTACCAGCAGAAATTTGGCACTCCCATGGGGTCACCCCTGTCTCCAATTATTGCTGATATAGTGATGCAAGACTTGGAGACTGAGGCCTTGAGTATCATGGGAGTTTCACTTCCATTTTATTTTAGATATGTGGACGATATTTTGACGGCAGTTCCAATAGATTCAATTGATCATGTCTTGACAGTGTTTAACTCGTTCCATGAGAGGTTACAGTTCACATTAGAAAATGGAGGTGACAAGATCAATTTTTTAGATTTGACATTAATCAAAAATAAAGATAGATTAGAGATGGACTGGTATCACAAACCTACTTTTTCGGGACGATATCTTAACTTTTTGTCTGCACACCCATTATCACAAAAAAGAGATGTGGTCTTTGGAATGATTGATAGAGCTATGTTGTTATCTGACGAAAAATTTCATAAAAAGAACATCATATTTGTTATTAATATATTACTAAGGAATGATTACCCAATAGAGTTTATTTTCAACAATATTTCCATTAGAATTAAATTTTTATTGTCTAGACGTGTTCAATTTGAACAAAATTCTAGATTGAATAATAACATTGATGACGATGTTGAAAGAACTTCTTGGTTTTTGATTCCTTATACAAATAATACAGCGAATGAATTTATAAGAATTTGTAAGAAAGAAAATGTTAAAACAGCGTTTTATAGTAATAATAAACTAAGTAGATTTATTAAAGTCCAGAGAGAGAAGGATACTCTCCCCAAGAATCAAAACAAAAATGTAGTATATAAAATTAAATGTAAAGATTGTGATGCGACGTATGTAGGACAGACTGGGAGGAAACTGAATACCAGAACTAACGAACATCGTAACTCCATTAACTGGAAAACGAATACGCAATCTGTTATTACTAATCACAGATTAGAAACGAATCATGAATTTGATTGGGAGAATATCCAAATTTTAGATAAGGAAAGAAATCTGGGCAAAAGGTTAATTTCTGAAAAAGCGCACATCCTTATGCAAAAAAATAGTTTAAATTTAAGATCTGATACCGATGGGTTACACCATACTTATACGACAATGTTAAATGAATTGACCAATTAAATTGAATATATGTATTTCAAAGCAGTTTTCACGTCTTTGCTTCGTACAATTCATGACCTCTTATTATGAATATTAGTATTGATGTTTCTTGACTTTAACGTTTTGTTTAGTTCTGGACGTATAAAGGCTTACATTTTGAAATTTTAATCGTTTAGCAACTTTTGAAGGATAAAGATAGAC
>NW_017298523.1:149752-150956 GCF_001594075.2 Trachymyrmex cornetzi
GCACCTACATCGGCTGAGGACTCAAATTGGCCTTGTATGTTTACGAATATTTTTATTGTTAAATAATTTAATTAAATATTTTAAATATTTAGTAGTAATTGTAATATACAAATTTTTATAATATTCAATATCATAAAAATTTTATAATTAATATAACAACTAAATATTTGATTTATATTATATTTATTAAACATTTTGTCACTTATTAACATTGGGATTACATAATTATTCGTGTTTACTTTAGGAGAGAATGTTAATAATAGTACAAGTGTGAATGAAGGGAACTCAAGGGTTAACAAAAGTGATGCGTCGATTGAAGTTGTAGACTCAGCGTCTTGCATACCTGTAGCATTAGATACAGATATAAATATTGACAATTTAGAAATAGTTTTTTTATCAGAAGAAAATGAAAATAGTTTAATACTGGAGAAAGACTCTTTGGATGCAGTAAAGACTGACATAAATTTTAGTCAATATAACATGGAAAGTTTGTGTGTTTGTGTGTACACCATTTTATATAAAATATTTTATATTAATATGTTGACAAAGTTAATTTCATTATATTTATATTCTTTACAGTTGATGAAAAAGTTGAAAATGAAATGAACATTGATACAGAAGTTTTTAAAGGACTCAAATTTCATTAAACAAGTTTTTAATGTTAGTATAATTGAATGTAATGTGACAGACAATGAAAAAATCACAAATGAAGTAAAAGAAAATGAAGAAGTGTTAGAAGGATTCAATGAAGATCTGTATTTTAATAAACAAGTTTTAAATATGAACGCAGTTGAAGGTAATGTAAACAATTATTTATAAATTAATTGGATTTAATTCCTATCTTTTAGTTTTTATTTAGATCATAATTATATACACGTCTCTTTGAAAAATGTCGTTCTAATTATTATTAACACCAAATTATTAATATTCTTATAAGGTGCTTATTATCTTAAATAGGCATTGCTCTTGCTTAATTGGATTTGATTACTTCTAAATTATTTAAAAAATTGTGTTACGTCCAGCGGACTCACGCTGCCTCTTTTCTTTTTCTCACGGAGACCTAGGGGTTATCAACCCCTAGGACTTCTAAGAAAAGTAATAATAATCTCTTCCCATGAGAAAATTTAAAGTAAAAAGACTCCAGTATCTACATTAATGCCAGATAAAATAGAGTTGGAATCGGTGAACGACGGGAGCTAATGCA
>NW_017298523.1:151477-152354 GCF_001594075.2 Trachymyrmex cornetzi
TCTCGGGTGACTCCATTATTAATAAAAATAGAGTCAGTGATCCAACGCCCCGAGGTCTCCAACACATACGCCGACTACCAGGCCCCCCTGAAGGCTCTTCACTAAACCCAGCTCTGATCTCATCAAATAGTAAGTGAACGTCGCCCCTTTTCTTTCCTTTTCTTTTTTTCCTTTTATCTCTTTTCTTTTCACTCCACTCACTTTCAGGAACTCGCGTCCGGTTTTGTTCCTATAATAGCTCTATTGTCCTTAATTGTTTTACCCTTAAAATTCAATATATCAACCTTGCAGTGCGTTCAAACGGAACCACCGGTCGTCCCCTTCGTCGTTCGGTCATAAGGTACGCCCGGACGACCCGCAGAACGGCACGTGTTAACGCCAATTTCCCGGAGGCTCGTCAGTCGCCAAATCATAGCACCATAGCTTCACCGGTCGAAAATGACACCGTGGTAGAATATTCACAACCAATTTTTTCTGTTCCTTCTCTTTCCCCTCCAATAGCTATCTCGTACTCGCCAGTATCGAACCTTTTCCCTCTTCCTGATGAACCTCCTGCAACACCCGATTTCCAGCCACTATACCAGAATCCTTCCCCCGTCTCCGACGTCTATCTTCCTCCTTTAGACGTTCCTGTCAATCAACTCTCCCTCCTTTCGTCTCTTCAACCACTTCCGTAGCTGATCTCCTGGCCTATTGGCTGCAACAACCTATAGATAACCCCCGAACCGCAGTAGTATACCTCAACGATACTTCCTTCCCGTTTACTGTCCTTGCTGAATATTTAACTCCCCTTACAGATTATTCTCCCCCTCTTTGAACGCTCCTTTACCTCCTTTTCCTTCTCTTCTTTTCAGAACACACACACACACACACACAC
>NW_017298523.1:152676-153471 GCF_001594075.2 Trachymyrmex cornetzi
GACGATACGGCGTTTCGGTTCGCGTTACGTTCACCCCCTCAAGTTCCATGCATGCGGAACCTCGGACGTAACAATTGTGTATAAAATAAATTTAATTCAATTTTAATTTTTTAAAAAATTGATTGCAGAATTAATAAATGATAGTTATCAAGTGAACAATAAAACTCAAAATATGTATAAAAACTAACTTTCCAATACTTTTTTCATAAATAATTGATTCTTAACACTAATTGATAACACTTTTTTTACAGATATTAATGTTGAATGTAACAAAGATGGAGCAAAAGAAAATATCCCATCGCCTTTCAAAAGAGCTCTGATTTGGTCTGAAAAAATATGTGCAAATAAGAAAAAGAGAGTTAAGTCAACTAAAAAGGTCTCCACCGTATTAACATCTGAAGAATGGCAACAATATTATTTAAAAATGCAAGAGGAAAAATTCAGAAAACACACTGAGAGAAGTAGAAGATAGAAAAAAGCGTAGAAAAGAAACAAAAAAAAAAGAAAAGCTGAAGAGAAGGAAACTAAAAGGGCTGCATCTGAAGAAAAGAAAAAGCTAGCTGAAGAAATAAAAGTATTAATGGCGAAGAAGAAAACGCTTACTTAAAAAAAAAGAATAATTCAAAATAATTACAATATAATTATTTTAATAATATTATTAATTATACATTATTATAATAAATATACAATTGTTCATGGTTACGTTTCAAGATCTGCTCAGACTAACAAACTGGTATGGAACTATTGCGTTTAAAGGAGAATAAAAATCACATCTAGTAAGGAAAGAGAAGAGAG
>NW_017298523.1:153913-154749 GCF_001594075.2 Trachymyrmex cornetzi
GATCGTATTTAGAAACGTGTGTAGAACAATATATCAAAATGTGTCCGCGGGAAAAGTTGTGCTAAATTTTTTATTTAACAATGAATGTGCAAAAATGCAGTTTCTTGCAAATAACTTTTTAAATTCAATTTTTATCAAAAAACTAATGTTGCCATTCGAAAGAACGGGAAATTTCACATAAGAAATATATATGACATTTGTTTTTTTAATGGCAATTGAGTGTACAGGAAATTGTTAACTAACGCTCCAATTGCCGCTGCGTCAACCACCCGCTACGCTGAAAGTGGGCTAGCGCGAATGTACGCGCCGCGCTAGAAGTGGCTGTAACTTTTAATTGACAAAAGCAATTGACATGAAACTAATTGAATGTTAAAAAGGACCATTTTTACAACATAGTACATGTGTTTAAATATTTTTTGAGAATTTTAAATATTTTATACGTCATCTTGAAGTAACACGTTTCACGAATTTATGATAATTTCGTAAAAATCGACGAAACTTGAACAAAATAAGCAAAAAAAATAAATAAATACACAGATGTTATATTTTAAGGGATTACCTAAAATACATGTTTGGCAAAAAAATTCGAAAAATATATTTTACGAAAACCACGCCTTCAAAGTTAGTTAATTTTTGAAAAATGCATATTTCCACTTTGAGTTTCTAACTCTGATTGTTAATAATAAAGGCTTAAGAAATTGTATCGACACTTTATAGGTGACCATTTTAAAGCTCATGAAGTGTACGAGGTGTGATCAAAAAGTAAGGTGACTTTTCATTTTTATAAAAAAATATTCATTTATTCATCCAAAATTATGTTATCTCCTTCAAAATAA
>NW_017298523.1:155035-155713 GCF_001594075.2 Trachymyrmex cornetzi
ATAGTGCAGAATCCATGAATTTTCTTTCCACACTTCCGGACGTTTTTTTCTTATTGATTCACGCAAACGCCGCATAACCTCAAGGTAATACTCCTTGTTTACCGTACGACCTTGTGGTAGGAATTCTTGATGCACAACGCCATGGTAATCAAAGAAAACTGTGAGCAAAACTTTCACATTCGAACGAACTTGGCGTGCCTTTTTCGGTCTTGGCTCTCCTGGGCTCTTCCACTGGGATGATTGGGCTTTGGTTTCGACGTCATAACCATATACCCATGTTTCGTCACCAGTTATAACCCTTTTGAGCAGATCAGGATCATCATTGACGTCGTTCGACATGTTCATGCTGCTTCTGATCAAAATTAAGCAGTTTTGGAACGAATTTCGCTGACACACGTGTCATACCCAAAACATCCGTTAAAATTGATTGGCATGAGCCAAACGATATGTTAAGATCATCAGCTATTTCTCTAATCGTGATTCGACGATTTTTCAACACAATTTCTTTCACTTCCTGAATATTTTCGTCGGTTTTTGACGTGCTGGGGCGTCCAGAGCGAGGTTTATCGTTAACATTTTCACGGCCCTCTTGGAATAACTTATACCATTTATAAACATTTTTTTTGCTCAAAGTTGACCCACCGTACGCCACTGTCAACATTTCAAGAGTTTTTGAAC
>NW_017298523.1:155860-156085 GCF_001594075.2 Trachymyrmex cornetzi
AAAACTGTGAACATATGATCGTGACGAGTGTACCAACACAACAACAACAAAATTTTGAAATTAGAGTGAACAGAGCGCGCGAAATTCAAAAAGTCACCTTACTTTTTGATCACACCTCGTACATTATGATAGTAGGGTAGACCGGGGAGTAAAGGTCCTCGGGGAAAAAGGTCCACCCCTTGTATCTCGGTAATAAGGCATTCACTAGAAAATTCCGCCACACAG
>NW_017298523.1:157842-158307 GCF_001594075.2 Trachymyrmex cornetzi
ACAATCAAACATCACATAAGCAATAATTACCAAACAGAGAAAATGCAAGCGACAAACGTAGTAATCGAGGATTGGTTTAGTCCGATCACCATTTCAGCCATTTACTGCCCGCCAAAACATGCAACCAAACAAGAAGATTTTGAAAACTACTTTGAAACACTGGGCAATCGCTTTATCTCTGGAGGAGATTTCAATGCTAAACACCCTTTATGGGGCTCGCGATTGATGTCACCTAAAGGAAGAGAACTACATAAAGCCATGGAAAACTTAAATCTAGAACCAGCATCCAAGGGGGAGCCAACATATTGGCCCACAGATAGAAGAAAAATTCCTGATGTAATAGATTTTTATGTCATCAAAAATATAAACAAGCGATACCTAAAGGTACAATCGTGCTTAGAACTCTCGTCAGACCACTCACCGGTACTATTAACAGTGTGCAGCGAAGTGCTTAAAAAAGAAAAA
>NW_017298524.1:0-298 GCF_001594075.2 Trachymyrmex cornetzi
ATATTTGTTACTTTCTACGACGTACCCACTCAACTCTTCTCATACGAAGAAATTACACGTGGGCTTACAATCAACGAAGGAGGGAATCATCGAACCTATCGTCAAATTGACTGGCAATTACGCAGAAGGAATCAACTTCGATTCGAACACGTGGAAACAATTTCAAGAGAATATGGGACTCATGAGCACGTACCTAAGCGAAAGCAGCAAAACCAAAGTAAATCCTATCTCATTCGCAAACATATTCGTTAGCTTCACCTCCGCCTACGGTGCGAAAGCTATTCTGGTGACGCACAAG
>NW_017298524.1:351-622 GCF_001594075.2 Trachymyrmex cornetzi
ACCACCGACGAAGAAAAGAAAATCTTACTCCGTCGCGATTGTAATGCAGCAAGCTACATTTCAAGGAATGGAGAGAGTAATCAAATGTGTCGATGCGCACGTAAACCAACTAACGTCTGTTATCGACAACGTTAACGAGTGCGCACGATATTTGATCAAGGAGATAGACTTCTGACTAATCCCTTCATCGACGCTGAAATCATCGGATTCGTTTTCCGAGGCAACAAAGAAGCCATTGAACGCACTGTGAGAACACAAATAAACAATTTGA
>NW_017298525.1:0-251 GCF_001594075.2 Trachymyrmex cornetzi
ACGTTTGTTACAAATTTATTGTCTATTTGATTAAAAGTTAGTTCCCCTAATAAATACTGATGATAAAAGTGTCGAGTTATATGATCCAAAGAAATGAATATCTATTATTACAATCAATCCGATAGTCCAAACGTTCGTCATTAATAGTAAATTGCACAAATTTTCAAATTGTAGCATGAATGTTTTTAAATAAATTATAATAATTCATGAGTCAAGTTATATAATAAATATAATACCTGTGTGTTTCCAAC
>NW_017298526.1:0-278 GCF_001594075.2 Trachymyrmex cornetzi
GGTGACATAAAAAAACTGTACAAGAATTACTAATCTAAATTTGAGAAAAAATTAATTACTAATCTTTAACACAAAATTCTAACATTGTAAATATTGTAATTCACGTTACAAACACAGCTAACCAACAAAGCTGGTAATCATAATGTTACAAAAAAAATAAATAAATAAATAAAAGAAAAGGAAAGAAAAAACAATAAAAACAAAAACTAAACAATGCAAAAAAAAATCTTTAAACAATACAAAAACAAACAAAAAAAATAATAATGACAATATAAATA
>NW_017298527.1:0-274 GCF_001594075.2 Trachymyrmex cornetzi
AATTATTTCAAAACGTATTTTTCCCTGTAAACTTTAAATCAAAATAAAATATCTGACGAGAATACTGCTAACACAAGTTGGTTGGAAAGAGTTTTAAATTTACCGCTTGTTGTGTGACGTCACACTTCGACAATTTTGATTGGTCGCATGCGCGTGAGCATACCCTTATCCTTATACCATGAGAACATATACAAAGAGAAGCTTCTTCTTCTATAATTTAGTGGCCCTGTCCTCTGTAATGAGGTAAACTTGTGGTGCGTTCCGTATCGCGCAT
>NW_017298528.1:0-472 GCF_001594075.2 Trachymyrmex cornetzi
TTTACGTTTCTTAATGTATACTTTAAATGTCATTGAAAATCTATGACATGTATGATATTTAAACCATTTTGTATATTTTTCGTATATAGTTGTAACGTCCGCCGAAAATTGCGAGCAGGCGAACGTCACTTTTAACGACGCCAGACGCGTTGCCGTGGCAACGCGAACTGTCGCGACAGCCGCAAAATCCTCGCGAACCGTGAGCGGTTAGCGCGTGATCAACTAGCTGTTACTAAACCGTACTGCGCTTGCGCGACCCAATACAATTAATCGCATAAAAATCCAAATTAATCAATAGCGAGATGAATTAGCACCCCATAATATTGAATAATAAACCATAGGGAACTAAGAGGCTCTCTGCTATTCTCGACCTATCGCATTATTCTAAAGTAATCAATAAATTTATTTCATTTAATAATATAATATATTATAGGACCGTACATGTGATAACACAAACTATAGAAATCAAAGC
>NW_017298529.1:0-776 GCF_001594075.2 Trachymyrmex cornetzi
GGATTACGCAATTACAAGTTCCTTTCGGAGCTTCGCTCCGCCGCTCTACTCGGTACTCTCGGTTCTCGCACCGAGAGTCGCTAACTTATTTCTAGCGCCGGACGCCGGTCATATGCTACAGCACGAGCCCCGACCTTCCCCGCGGTATCTTCCGACGGTGTCAAACGCCCACCTCTCGACAGATTCGACTGTAATTGGTCAATTTCTTATGGCTTAAGGCTTAAAACACCTATTGTAGATCCGGGGTAAGAAGGCCCATTACCCCGGATCTACAATAGATATTTTAAGCCTTAAGCCGTAAGACATTGACCAGTTACAATCGAATCCGAGAAGAATAAGCAACTGTGATTCGTCCATTTCTAATGGACATAGTCTGGATCTACAATAAAAATGTTTTAAGCTTAAGCTGTAAGAAATTGACCAATTACAGTCGAATGCGAGGAGAATAATTGACTATGGTTCTTTAATTTCTTATGGCTAAAAGCTTAAAATTCTATTGTAAATTTGGATTAAGTGTTGGTTTATAATAGACCGTAATCTGTCTAAACTTTTTCTATAATCTGTAAGAATTGACCAATCATAATCGGTTATTCTCTTTTCATTTGACTGTGATTGGTCAATTTCCAACTTCTAATTTCTAATTTATGACTAATGGCTTATGGTACGTTTCTACTAAGCGCGTCACGCGTCGCGTCGTCCATCGCGTCACGACTCGACGCGAAAGAGAGAAAAAGTGAAGTTTATATATGTACACAACTCCTCTCTTTCTCTCTTTC
>NW_017298530.1:0-318 GCF_001594075.2 Trachymyrmex cornetzi
TATCTCGATTATTATTACGAATATCGCTAAACGATAAAGAACTTTTATGTTTATTTTGATCCCATCTATCTTTCTGGGTGGGCGGTGGTAGAAGTCTCGCTGGACACCCTGTATATTATATATTGTGACGTGACGTTTTTCGTCCGTCACTTTGTCACGGATAAGCCGAGTAGATCATGGGTCCTCCCGGCTCGTGAGGGCGGGCATCAAGCGTGCGGGCGCTAATGTTCATGCGCCATCTTAAATTTATTTTTATTTATTTTTACTGTATTTTTTTGCATTATTTTTCTGCGAGAATCGTTACCAGGATCGGTAGCT
>NW_017298531.1:0-2001 GCF_001594075.2 Trachymyrmex cornetzi
AGTACATCATACTTTCCAAGAAAGTATAGAGAAGCCACAGAGATACAAAAACACTCTAACAATTTAAATAGAAATAATGACTACAACATAAATAAAATATGGAAGACCATTCTCCCGGTATTGAAGACCGATCAATTCCACTACCTCTTACCCCTCCCACAACCCCTTCCCCCTCCGCCCATCCCCACCACCCCAACAGGCAGCGTAATATAAAAAGGAACGGCCCGGAGAAACAGCTCATTATCAAGCTGCCCCTCGCCCTGATGAAGTGGACTGCAAGGTTCACGGAACGTTGGCATCTCAAGAATGGATCTGGACACGGAGGAAACCCGCGAAACGCATAACATTTATACAGAAAGCACCTGTGGAAGCCTCAGGAATGTTATTGTAAACTCTTCATTATAAATATGTATTACACATAGTATGCTTTTATGCATATTATATCTACATATTACACATATTATATTATACATATTACACATAGTATACGTCTTATACATACCATATTATACATATTACACATAATATATGCATATTATACATATTATATTATACATTTTATAATTATTAAACGTATTATATATAACACAATTGTATTTTATTTACATCGGTAATGCCCCCATGGCAGCGTGTCGGTGGAACTTGATAGGATATACTGCTTATCATCGTGCGGACTTAGAGCAATTTTTATTTCCGATATCGTGTACACCTCATGCAGTTTGGATCTTATGCATGACTATCTGCGCGTCATTTCGTTTGCATCGTTCAAGAAGCATGTGTAATCCTCAAACGTGATAGATTTTGCCACAACGCTGCTTTTGACACCCTTTGCCTTTTTCGCGTTTATCTTTCCTTGTACACGTAAAACGTACATTTTCGCTCTAAGCCCTACGAATTCGGTCATAATGGCGCCGTTGTTCTCGTCTTTCACAAGGCCTGGAACTTTTTTATTCGTGAGCAGAATACTGTACTCGTTGTCAACTGCGTAATCACTCGTATCGAAACTAATTATATCGCGTTTCGTAACATCGCAGATATCGTCACATTCTATGTGATATATGAGGCTATTCGTGTCGGTATACATAATTTTACATTTTTCACGAAACAGCGGTGCCATATACTCGTGAAATTCGTACAAACATGTTTTCGATATATCGAGGATGCACATATCCACGTATATCGGTTTGACGAACTTCATCTCGAGCTTACGCAGTTCTATCGCGACTAGATTCTCCGAAATGATGCTGCGACTGTGAAAATTTGGTTTGGCGATCATTGCCTCTGCACCGTATCTGCCTTCATATTTTGTTAATAATTTTACGTCGACGCGATCGCGCACGTTCTCCATGGTTTTACCAAATACCGCGTTATTCATCAGTTTGTATAAATTTTTCTCGAAATCATGTTTGGCCATTGTTCTAAATTTTGTGTTTAATTCTATGTAATCGCGAAGCCATGGAGATTGCGCGAATTGCAGTATACGGTGAATCTTTGCTATACGGAGGCCTTGACGAGTACACTGCTGCAGGTTACGATAATGTATGACGTAAAGCTGTTTATCGCATAATATTGCGAGGAGCTTGTCATCGCGCTTGTCGGGTGGTTTCTCGCGCGTTGGACAGAACGGTAGGATCATGAAGATGTTGCGGGTACTCCAAGTCCACCTCGAGAATGTAGCCGGTGAATCTAACGCGATGGTCGTAAAATCGAAATTGTGCACGTCGTCGACCCATCGAAATTCGGCGTAAGGCAGTGGGTGGCATATTGCCCAGCCGTAGAAGATGTTAACGTCATATTACATCAAGTACGATGACGGTTTCGATGGATTGTAAGTAGTTAAGCAAGGCGGGTTCTAACCCATGGGGCTAGAGGGGAGCGCGAGGCGCGTGGGGAACTCGTAGGCGCGGGGGGTACTCGTAGCGCGGGGAAGGCGCTGGCAGGTCCCCAGTCGGCGGCACCGTTGTTTGTGTAAACAGATAGCTAGGGCCCTAAACATAGGTC
>NW_017298532.1:0-572 GCF_001594075.2 Trachymyrmex cornetzi
TATCAAAATGCTTTATATTTTTTTATCAACGTTATCCTATAAATATATGAATTTAATTAAAAACACGTGAGCACAAAAGATTCAAGATAAATCAAATGGATACATATTAACGGGGTTAATAATTAAAATTTTTGAAAGAAATAGAAAAATATGAAACTGTTAAATTTTAAACATAAAATAAATTTGTAACTATAAAAATAAGTAATTCTCTAAAATATCTCTAAAATATTCTCGTGTTTGGATCATCTCGAACAGTTGGTACCCGAGACACTTTTGTACCCAACATATAAAAAATTACAATGACGCTCGTATTTTATTATTATTAAATATAGGTATCCCTTCGTAACTACTGTACCACAAGAAAATCATTCTATCTATTCATTTTTCGTAAGAGATAATTTTTAGCAATGTGTTAGAATATATATTTTCTCACATGCGAATTTTAATATTATATTAAGGGGATGGCTAAACCGATTACCCAACTCAATCAAGGTCGATAGTACAGACTATTTTAATTCCAAATTCGATAATAGTGGTGACATCTTTGATTTAGTTTTTACATTATATTATAT
>NW_017298533.1:0-587 GCF_001594075.2 Trachymyrmex cornetzi
AAGGTCATCGGCACGGTGTCCGTTAATGTATATAATTAACCAAACTTTCGTTTTTTGTTGACATAATTTCAGATAAATGAGACGGTAGCGATTCTTCACGAATTGTCCAATTATAACCTCGATGAGGATTTACGTGAACAGGTAAATAACTATAAGAAAATTTTATTTTAGTATTTTAATTTCTTATGCTTAATTTTACTAGCGCTCAAAATCCGGATATCTACATAAATATCAATGGATGATTGTGTACAAAATTGTGTTATTACATAACAATTGTGTAATTCTTTTATATATTTTAGAATACTTGTACACACATTGTAACGCCACAGGCAAGGATAAGCTAGAAAAGTTTCAAAAATTATTTGTTATTTTATATAACAAAAGCGAGTTTTCGAAAGTTATTTCATGCTATCAATATTCTACTATCATAGTGTATCGTACTGTTAATATTCTACTATCGTACGATCTGTATCCTACTATCACATTATAAATATTCTGAAAAATAAACTCGATACATTTGGGCGTATAGAATTGAAAATAATTTATAAGGGTTTTGTAGTTGGTGTTGATATGTACAAATATTCTAA
>NW_017298534.1:0-770 GCF_001594075.2 Trachymyrmex cornetzi
AAAAATCGACGGAATGGCCTATCACTGATGTTTGCCACATGTAATTGCGAAAAGTTAACACAGCGGATGCATCAAAACGTGATTCTCGTAGCAGTTGCGGGCAACGTCGGCCAAAGCTTCTGCCATCGCCGTGTCGGTTTCCTGCACCATGCACTTTAGATAGCGTGTCTCCTTCTGCAGCAGCAGAAGGATGATCGAATTCCTGCACACGATAAAAGTTCAACTTTGAAGAAGAAGCTCGCAATTTACGATACATTCTTGTGTACAAAAACTACCTACATATATCTTTTATTTGATACGTGCAGCGTATAAACACTTACGTAACTTAATAATAAAAATATAATCATTTCTACTGATGGATTACATCGCAGAACAAAAAATGGAACTATCAGCACTTTCATATTAAAAATTATGAGCATTATGTAAACATATCATTTTGCATTCCTCCAACAGTTAAATAACGCATTCAAAAAAATTTATTTCAATAAAACACCATTCTCTAAATTTTTGGAGTGAAATCTCACTCCAAAAGAGTTAAAATACTGCCACTATTAAAAAAGAGTAAAAAAATTACACTATTGAATAAGAGTGGAAGATTTTCACTCTTTTCTTGAAGTGAAATTCACTCCAAGAAAAGAATAAGATTATTTTCCATTAGAGTGATTCTCACTCCAAAAGAGTGAAAATCTATTATCTTATTCGAGAGTGCAAATTTTTTACACTTTTTCAATAGTGGAAATATTTTAATCCTTTTGGAGTAAAATTTCACT
>NW_017298534.1:1543-1852 GCF_001594075.2 Trachymyrmex cornetzi
CGCATACAAGTCGAACGGATCGAGGTTCCGCCTTAGGCTGCCAGAAAACAGAAACGGTTCCTGCGGAATAATGCTGATCTTGGAACGCAGATCGTGTATACCTATCTGGCTTGTGTCGACTTCATCGATCTCGATCAGACCATCCACATCTGTCAGGCGGAAGAGTGCCTGAATCAGGGATGACTTGCCGGCACCGGTTCTGTCAACGATGCCAATTTTCTCCCGCGGTAAGATGACGGAGTTGAGGTTCTTGAGCACTGCCGGCTCTAAAGACGCATAGCGCAGGAACACGTTCTTGAACTTGGTCTT
>NW_017298534.1:2311-3257 GCF_001594075.2 Trachymyrmex cornetzi
TGATACATAATTAATACAAAGACAATATGAAGATATATAAAGGATAAGCGAGTACTTGTATTCAAGGATACGCTCCATCGAGGCTATCTGGTTCTCCACCTCGGTGCTCTGGCGCATGCACCAGTGTAATCTCCCAGTAAGATTGATACTCTGCGTGATTGCTAAGCCTACGTATCCGCCATAAAGCCGTTGTCCATCACAAGGAAGCTCAGTGTGACCAGCGTGATATATAGCAAGCAAAAATCATCCACCCAGAAGGCAAAGACGCGGGAAGATGCGATGAAGATGTACCACGCGGACGAATGGATATCCTGATAATTATCGAACTCCTTCGTGAGAGTCGCTTCCATTTCAAACGCACGGATCATCGATAGTCCTCGAAGAGTCGCGCTCAGGTGAGCGAAGATTGGCGAACGGGCTAAAGGAAGTTATAAATTCCACTCAATTTAGCCGAAGAATTAACATCCATCGTCAATTCAAGAGACTTGACTTCAATCTGCGATCGAATCTATCTTATTCTATCGAGGAATTATTCTGTCTCTATTCTAGAAAGACAAGCTGAAAATACTTACTGATGCTTTCGAGACGCTTAACGCTATAACTAGTGGCTATAACTAGTGGTAATAAATCAAAATCTTATGTATCGATCGTAAAAAAGATTTGATATCAACAATTGGCGCCAAGTTAAATTCCATTTAATTCGGATACCAAATTAAATAAATAATATTGACTTTAATGATATGTATCATTCCTATAAAGGGTTTGATATATCAAGAACTGGCGCCAAATCCCATTTCTTTATTTACTTAATCCAAATAATACTATCTTTAATTTTTATACAATGACACCTAAGTGTACGTATATCTTATTGAAGGATCTTTCTATTCCAATCCAAATGGTTTAAATTCCTCTTAAATGAAATTATTATATCACAATTCATTCTCAC
>NW_017298534.1:3766-4255 GCF_001594075.2 Trachymyrmex cornetzi
TTTTTTCATTTTATACGGTTAACTCTTTAATTTTTGTGAAAACACTTAAATTGAGCAAGGTAACGCAACTT
The DNA here is from genome assembly GCF_001594075.2 of Trachymyrmex cornetzi. Taxonomy (NCBI): domain Eukaryota; kingdom Metazoa; phylum Arthropoda; class Insecta; order Hymenoptera; family Formicidae; genus Trachymyrmex; species Trachymyrmex cornetzi. The sequence goes on from NW_017298534.1 coordinate 3,838, forward strand.
TGTAATAATGTTTTTGAAAGAGAATTAAATACCCACTACTTTAATTGGAAGAGAAAATGTCTTTGTATGTGAATGAATTGTGATGTAATAATTTTATTTAAGAGGAATTTAAACCATTTGGATTGGAATAGAAAGATCCTTCAATAAGATATATGTACACTTAGGTGTCATTGTTCACGTTACTGTAAATTTCCTATAATATTATACTATAAACATAGTGTAATTATTATATGAATGTATAAGAAATAAAAACAGTGTGTGTAACTGCCAATGAATGCAAGGCAAGATTGTTTAAAATTACTTAGGGCGACTGTTACCAACGCCAATTAGCTTAATCGATGATTAACTCAATCAGCAGTATAGCCAACAGCAAGTCTGTATATCGTTCTTATTATAATATGAATATACTTCAATCTCT
>NW_017298534.1:4680-5272 GCF_001594075.2 Trachymyrmex cornetzi
ATCGTGTACCTGTGTATAAAGTTTCCTGTAGTTAACAAAAAATAGAGGTAAATAAATTAGCTAAACATTCCAGAACTTTAATTCTCTATTTTACATTAGTACTTTTGGATTGTAACATTGTTATTAATTGTGCCCCACAGGACTACCTTCATCACACATTTTATGTAACCTACAATATACATACCCCAAAAATTAGGTAATATTTTATGACTATCTTTCACCAACGCACTATTATAATTTTGTACAAGCACATCTAAGAATAATAGAAAATCTTCTTTCATATGTGGATCGATATGTGTCATTGCATAGCTCAGAGTTTGTATCACAGTTGAAAAATTCTGGAAATTCATTACAAGTTACATAATAATGTACGTACAAGATCGAATTATAACGCACTAAATAATTAGGTTTATGCAAGACATCAACATTCGGTAATTGTTGAATTTAGCCTCCTCACCTCCTGGAGGTTGATAAAATAAAATAGATTCATTCGACGTATTTTTGCGCTACATAAAAAATGTGTTGCTTTGCCCCGTGAACCGAGTTATTAATTGTTATTGTTATTAATTAAAGTTGATAGATATCCAGATTA
>NW_017298534.1:5412-5918 GCF_001594075.2 Trachymyrmex cornetzi
AGAGAATTTGTGTAATTGAAGCAGAAAATAATCTATTCTAATTTCAATTACATGTTCTCACGTCCTTCTATGCTATTGATATGACGGATTTTTTAACCTAAATAGTGATCGACTTTAACGATTAATATATCTCGGTCCATGGGGTAAAGCGATACATTTTTTTTTGCCAGATTCGTTTATTTCGTGCAAAAACGTGTCGAACAAGTCTAATTTGTGTATATAGAAGCAGAAAATCACTTACGTGTTCCTCTATGCCAACGATGTGACAGATTTTCTAACCTAATCATCAGCCACATGTGTGATGTGACCATGCACATTGACAACGCCACATTTGCATCTTGCGCCAAAAATTCCAAAAGGACATTATCCCCACCACTTCGTAGCGGCGACGACGACGACGTCGATGACAATGATGTTTCTTAATATAAAAAGTTTCAGATTTGTATATTTTGCGTCGCAACGTCGCAATATCTCCGCTCGCAGAGCACGTAGAGAAAAAAAAATAA
>NW_017298534.1:6341-6612 GCF_001594075.2 Trachymyrmex cornetzi
TAAGATAACATTAAATTAAAAAAAAGATTAAATGTTGTTAAAAAGCCATTTTTTTTATAATAAGCCTTAATTATCTCAGAAACCTGACGTGCTAAAATTTTTGTTACTTACGCCATTGGACGTGTGGTTACTGGAATGTTACTAGAGTGGTTACTGGAATGTACCCTTAACGAGAGTACGACAAGGTAAAGATAATTAAATTTTATTGGATGAATTTTAATAAATTTTATAATCGAAAGTTAACAATTAAAAGTAAATAAGATTTATTTAT
>NW_017298534.1:6745-8473 GCF_001594075.2 Trachymyrmex cornetzi
ATAATATTTTTTTTATTGTATTTTGAACTGCATTGATAATTGTACCTTGTTAATATACCAAAACTACTCGTTAATTAAATTTTTCGTTAACCATGCCCTCAGAATATCTCGTTGATCGAACATGTCTCGTTGTAAATTATTGGGGCATTTCGTTTTATGCATAATGTTCCTTGTTCCATCGAATGTAATCAAGGATAAATGAAGCATCATGCGCATTATGCACTCGTAATCTATGAGCTTACACACTTAAAAAGCAGTATGTAACATAGAGAAATTCAAATTAATCTTATTGCTATAACTTCCAAAATGTCTGTACATTTTTCTCAAAATTATATTGACGACGGAAAGAGAAGAGGTTTTCTCATCAACAATGGAACATATCGTTTTGTTCCAATTTACTACAGGAAACAACACGACGACATAAAACAATACAGCATATTCGCCCGATATGTATCAACTGATACAATAATTGGTCTGCTACATGGCGCTGAGATTAAAATTAATCATGATTCTGATGATCCAAATTCAAAAGAATTAAGTTTCCAACCAAACTGAAAAATATTAAATAAATCCTCTTATAATATAACAAATAATATAATACCTATAAAATAATTATATAGCTTTAGATGTAAAATCTCGATTCTTGTCATAACAACCAGAAATTATTTCAATTGTTATGACAAAATCCGAGATTTTGGTTTAAGTAAAATGCATTTAATTATATATGCGCGCGCGAATCTTATTTATATCAAACCATAATCAAACAAAATTTCTCATGCAATACTGCGAGAATGGAAGGTCTGTTATATACCTGCGAAAGAGTTATCCTAACGGACAAAACTGTGGCATACGTCTGAAAGGAAATATGCTATCATTACACTTGATGAAAACAGTTTTGTTAATACTTTCGCTCAGAAAGCGAGTGGTCCGTCGGAATACCGCCATTGATCCCGCGCCAAAAGTGTACACATTATATGTGGACAGTTTCTGGGGTTCAAAATATTATTTTATGCCCGAAAAGCATGGACAACGCCACCTTGATATGTTTTCGAAAAAAAGGAATTGTTCCTTAAAATTAGGTAATTATAAATTCTTTGTAAACCGTTTTTCAATTATCTCTTTCATGCCAGTGGTATTATATGTATCAATATACTACCACTACAAATTGTGTTTAAATATTCATTATTTGACAAAATCTTAACAACGCTTCCTATATAGTTGTACAGGATAGTTTGGCGTAACTCTTACTATAAGGAATACTATAAATTATTTGGCGAATGCTGGCTGTAGACAGTGTTCGTCTATACGGATCGCTTTGCGTTTGCCGAACATAGCCAGCGTTAGGAGAGAAAAGGTTAAATATATTTAAAAGAATTAATTATAAATAAGATCTTGAATACGTTCTATTTTAGATATAGAAAAAAGCCCTCTATTATGAGATAGGCGCCTAATATGAGATAGAGTCGATTCTGCTAAACTAATAAACGCTATCTATTGGTTCCACCATGAGTTTATTCCTCTTGGATTGAAAATTATTTAGTAGAAAATTCATTATGAGATTATGCCTATAGCCATTGTAAAATAAGATTTTAGAATTTGAGTGTTTTCAGGTTACATTGAAATGAGCATTTTAACCTTGTTTATTATTTAATAAATAAATATTTGGAAATAAATTTTTCATGTGATGATGGAGTAAGGTCGTACTAATAGAAAAATATTGGATATATT
>NW_017298534.1:8708-9468 GCF_001594075.2 Trachymyrmex cornetzi
CCGCATGCTCATTTTTCACGCACGCTGACTGTGTTTGTTTGTATTTTAGAAACATTAAATAAAGTTTTTTAATTGTAATACTGACGTACTTTGCGCTTTATTATCGATTTTTCGGGGTATCTCATATTAGGAGCACAATTTTTTGACTTTGCGATTTGTTCACTTTTTACATTTGTCCAATTTTCGAAAAAAATGGGATTTTAATCAAACTTTGCGTAACGTTATCTTAAAGCTTATTAAATTCCCTTCAAAATGACCTATTAGACTTCTAGCATTTACTCAAAATGAACTCGATATCTCATAACAGGGGCCTTTCCTCTATTTATTCTATTATATATGTACATAGTAGGGCAGTAACTCTCTCCACTTAGAATATTTCCGCTATTTTAGAGATATGAAATGATATATTTACACAATAATTGGTCTGCTATTAGCGCTGAGATTAAAATTAATCATGATTCTGATGATTTCAAATTTAAAAGAATTTTCATCCCAACCAAACTGAAAAATATTAAAAAAATCCTCTTATAATGTAATAAATAATATAACACTTATAAAATAATTATAGTTTTAGATGTAAAATCTCGATTCTTGTCATAACAACCAGAAATTCTTTCTAATTGTTATGACAAAATCCGAGATTTCGATTTAAGTAAAATGCATTTAATTATATACGCGCGCGTGAATCTTATTCATATCAAACTATAATCAAACAAAATTTTTCATGCATTACTGCGAGAATGGAAGGTCTGTTATATAC
>NW_017298534.1:9508-10137 GCF_001594075.2 Trachymyrmex cornetzi
CAAAACTGTGGCATACATCTGAAAGAAAATATGCTATCATTACACTTGATGAAAACAGTTTTGTTAACCTTTTCGCTCAGAAAGCGAGTGGTCCGACGGAATACCGCCATTGATCCCGCGTGTACACAAAAGTGTACACATTATATGTGGACAGTTTTTGGCGTTTAAAATATTATTTTATGCCCGAATAGCATGAACAACGCCATCTTGACATGGTTTTTTGAAAAAAAGGGATTGTCCCTTAAAATGAGGTAATTATAATTTCTTTGTAAACCGTTTTTCAATTATCTCTTTCATGCCAGTGGCATTATATGTATCAATATACTACCACTACAAATTATGTTTAAATATTCATTATTTGACAAAATCAGTGTTAACAACGCTTCGTATATGGTTGTACAGGATAGTTTGGCGTAACTCTTACACTATAAGAAATACTATAAATTATTTGGGGAATGCTGGTTGTAGACAGCGTTCGTCTATACGGATCGCTTTGCGTTTGCCGAACATAGCCAGCGTTAGGAGAGAAAAGGTTAAGTTTAAAAGAATTAATTATAAATAAGATCTTGAATACGTTCTATTATATATATAGAAAAAAGCCCCCTATTATGAGATAGGCGCCTAATATG
>NW_017298534.1:10625-13020 GCF_001594075.2 Trachymyrmex cornetzi
CTTGAGTTTATTGCTCTTGGATTGAAAACTATTTAGTAGAAAATTCATTATTAGATTATGCCTATAGTCATTGTAAAATAAGATTTTAGAATTTGGATGTTTTCAGGTTACACTGAGATGAGCATTTCAACCTTGTTTATTATTGAATAAATAAATATTTGGAAATAAATTTTTCATGTGATGATGGAGTAAGGTCGTACTAATGGAAAAATATTGGATATATTGAATTGTTTGATTACTGAAGTTAGATTTGATGATCGTAAATCCATAAGGGGTGGAAATTGTAATATAACACTCAGGATATTCCTAATATGAAATAACCCATGTCCCTATGTTATAGTGAAAATCGTTGCTAAAGTATAAATGTTATTGTACAATTATAAAAAAGACAACCGGAATGAACGTTGAGTGTCTGTATATTTGCGATGCTTGATTCCAACTGCCCAGGTAGCAAGCTACGTCATTTTGACATCAAATGACGTCATTTTGACGTCAGCTTGCTACCGGGGTATCTGAAAACGAGTTCTGGGTATCTACCGCATGCTCATTTTTCACGTGGGCTGACTGTGTTTGTTTGTATTTTAGAAACATCAAATTAAGTTTTTTAATTGCAATACTAACGTACTTTGCGCTTTACTATCGATTTTTCGGGGAATCTCATATAAGGAGCATAATTTTTTGACTTTGCGATTTGCTCACTTTTTACATTTCTCCAATTTTCGAAAAAAATAGGATTTTAATCAAACTTTGCGTAACGTTATCTTAAAGCTTATTAAATTCACTTCAAAATGACCTATTATTTTTTAAAATTCTGCCTATAAACTTTTAGCATTTACTCAAAATGATCTCATAAAAGGGGCCTTTCCTCTACGTATTTATTCTATTATATACGTATAGTGTAGGGCAGTAACTCTCTCCACTTAGAATATTTCCGCTATTTTAGAGATATGAAATGATATATTTATCGAATTTGTATAAAGTATCAAGAGGGGTACAATATATTAGTAATAGTTTTTCTATGAGTGGAGGCGCTCGGAGATTTCAAGATCACCTCCATTTTTTTAAATGGAATAGTTTGCTTTTTTTTACGTAATATATATGATTCCTTTAATTATTCTGCATATAAAAGTATTAAATTAGTGATATCAAAAAGTCAATAGTTTACGAGATATTTTGTACTTTATTCTGGCATATATTGACATTTTAAACTATTAAATACTCGAAAATTATTAAGTTTTTTTGTAATCCTTAATACTTTTATGAACAGAATAATGAGATGAATGAATTGTTGGAAAGAACTCAGTGAGAAACGACAATGAAATCGATGTCGAATAGACGTCAATTTGATGATTCGATGTCGAATCAATATCCATTCGATATCGATTCTATTGTAATTTCTCATCGGGAAATCACATAGCTGCTTATTTAAAAAATTATCCATTATACACACATATTCATTTTAAAGCAACTATGTATTTTTCATCCACCAATTGATTCATCTCATTATTATGTTTATAAAAGTATAAAGGTTAAAAAAATTAATAGTTTATGAATTATTAAAAATTTTATGTTTATATATGCCAGAATAAAGTACAAAATATCTCGTAAACTATTAATTTTTTAATACACTACTTTAATACTTTTATATGTAAAATAATTAGAGAAATTATATTTTGTAAAACAATCATTCCATTTCATTTAAATAAGTGAAAGTGACCTTGAAATCTCCGAAGCGCCTCCATCCACAGAAAAACTATTAATAGAATATTATATCCCCTTGATGTTGTTCAACTTCAATAAATATAATATTACATATCCCTAAAAATAGGGGAAATATTTAAAGTGAACAGAGTTATTGTTCCATCATGTATATATTTTATGTATATATATGTATATACGTTTATTATTGGTAATGGGAATAAGTTTCCGCCCATTGTAGAAAGATGTCGTTAGTAGCATTGCTTGTGTGTTTGATAGAACGGCAATACATATGTTTGAAAGATTTGTGTTCAAACTTTTGAGCCCAATAGTTGGCATTTGTTCGAAGCGTAAAAAAGAGTAACTTTTTTTACGTTGAAGATGTCGGAATTTATTCCAAAAAAGCAACATTTGCGGGAAGTTTTACTCCATTATTTTATTTTAAAGAAAAGTGCTGCAGAAATGCATCGTTTGCTCGTAGATGTTTACGGTGAGCATACTCCATCGAAAACCAGTTGTAAAGAATGATTTCGGCGATTCAACAGTGGTGATTTTGACTTGCGTGACAAAGAACGCGAAGGTGCACCGAAAAAATTTCAAGATGCAGAATTGCAAGCATTACTCGAAGAAGATTCATGTTTATCGCTCGATAGGTTGTCAAAAGAGTTAAATGTTGATAGATCCACTGTTGGAAAAC
>NW_017298534.1:13402-13671 GCF_001594075.2 Trachymyrmex cornetzi
CCTTCAGATTTCCATTTGTTCCGATCCATGCAGTCGGCCCTTTCTGGAGAACGCTTCAATTCTTATGAAGATATAAAAAAATGGCTTGATGAATAGATCGCTTCAAAAGAACCAGATTTTTTTCATTCGAGGAATCCGTTTATTACCGGAAAAGTGGGAGAAAGTCGTTTCCAAAGGAGCATATGAATAAACTCACTTATATAGATTTGTTTAAATAAACACATCTTTTTCTTTTCAAAAAGGGCGGAAATTTATTCCCATACCTAATA
>NW_017298534.1:16282-16601 GCF_001594075.2 Trachymyrmex cornetzi
TCCATAATTGTCTGTTTGACAACATATGTCAAAGTCGCGGTCGTCGGTATGGCGCAGCGTCCCTTACAGTGAACGACTATCAATCATATTTTAAAGCAGGGAATTTTCGTGTTATAGTTGAATTTTCTTTGTTAATAACTTTTGAACGAAGATCGACCGCCACCTAAAACCTGTCGGAGGTTACTCAGGGCCATGATGACAACATATGTCAAGTTCAAGGACATCGACGTAGTGTCCGTTAATGCATATAATTACCAAAGTTAGTAGTAAAACTGAAAACTTTGCATTCAATGAATCAGATTTCAAATAAAACTTTGAC
>NW_017298534.1:16712-18673 GCF_001594075.2 Trachymyrmex cornetzi
TAAGAAATAATATGGTCCTCAAAACGAAAAAGAAACGTTCATTTATAATGATGAAAATGGCATCAAATGTCCATGTATACCGATACCCTCTAAACAATTTAAACATTATTAGACAGGAAGCTAAAGCTTCTTTAAAGTACCATACCATTTGTATTAACATTTGTTCTTTCAATACTTTGTTTAGTTTGCGTGATATAAGGCATAGTTGTAGATGGATGTGCCTGTAATTAAATTGTAATTGTTATAATTAATCAAACCGAGAGACATACACGTGTTACGTCCAACGGACTCACGCAGTCTTTTTTTTCTCTTTCTCACGGAGACCTGGATTTATCAACGCGTAAGACAGTTAAAAAGTAATAAAAATCTTTCTCACGAAAAATTAAAAGCAAAGACTTCATTATCTCCTCATTACCGTCAGATAAAATAAAATTAGAATCGGTGAACGCAGAGAGCTAATGAGCATCGTCGATGACATCCTCTTTGGACAACGCTATTGAAAATGATAACTAACGTCAGTGAAAGCCCGATACTGGCGCCTAAACATTTTCTGACAGCTAAGTCGCGGACGATTCTCACGATGTCCGCAACCATAAAATATAAAAGTGACACGCGACGTCCTGGGAAGGTATTTGACGGGCCCGTGTCGACAGTCCACGTACACTCATCTTAATCGATGCTCGTTCATTTTCCCATAATTTAAAGAAGATAGTAAAATGAAGACATTGACACAAAACCGACTCCTTTCCGCCCCCACAATCTCGACCAATCCAGAAGCCAGAAAAGTGTCCCACCACCTAATTAGAACCCAACCAATCAAGGGAAATCCAATATATAAACCGCAGTTCCGCGGCCCTCAGAGAGAATTTTTTTTGGAAGTTAACACAGAGACAGACAGGCGGAGACAGACAGACGGAGACAGACAGAATCTTTTCCCGGAGTCAACCCGCTCAATCACACATTTCTTTTCGAAATCAATCCGTTAAAGCCCAGAACTTAAAAGCAGTGCGGGAGAAAAATTGTCAACCTCGTTTACTTGGCCAGCGAGATTTAAAGACTTAGAGTCAGTGCTGAAGAAACATCGTCAACCTAACACATCCGGCCCAGAGAACTTCCACCGATCAGCATCTCAGTAACAACCCGGGTAGAATTTTAAAAGGGGGCATACAGGCCCTAGATAGTTTTTCCCCATTTCTGTCTAGGCCCCATTCAGGCAAGTATGATTAGGCCCTGTACAGGGATGTAACGCTCGTGCAAATCAGGGCCTGATTTGTAAATTTGATTAGGCCCTATTTGGATATGCCTAACTAGGCCCTATCTGGATGTGTCTAACTAGGCCCTACCTGGATATACCTAACTAGGCTCTATCTGGATTTGCCTAACTAGACCATATCTGGACACGCCTAACTAGGCCCTATCTGGACACGCCTAACTAGGCTCTGTCTGGACACCCCTAACTAGGTCTTGTCTAGACACGTTTAACTAGGCCCTATCTGGATACGTCTAAGTAGGTACTATCTGGACACGCTTAACTGGACAGGCCCTATATTGGCTAAAGTAGGCCCTATATTCTCTAAAGTAGGCCCTATCCTGGCAAGCTCAATTACGTCCAATTTTGGCATGTGTCAACAATTGACAACAATAGAGAAAAATATCAGGGCGCTCCTCGATCCCAGGCCTGGTCTCTGCTCCGAGTTGGTAGACATTGACGTTGCCACTGAGCCACACAGCCTTTAACGCTGGTGGTCTCTCTGTTGTATCTATATCTAGTAAATATCTAGGCCCTTTCATGGAACACCTCCCTAGACATTATTTTGGAATATCTATATATCGCCCTTTCTAGGCCCAACAATGGCAGGCCTTGTTGAAGGCACTCACGTCATTGCCCATTCAAGGCCTGTTTAGGAAATTCCATCTAGAAATTTCCTTCCTAGGCCCTTTCTAAGCCCAACGATGGCAGG
>NW_017298534.1:18768-19238 GCF_001594075.2 Trachymyrmex cornetzi
AGGCCCTGTTAGGGGCAGTCACGTCAGTGCCCATTCAAGGCCTGTTTAGGAAATTCCATCTAGAATTTTCCTTTCTAGGCCCTTTCTAGGCCCAACGATGACAGGCCTATTTTAGGGTATGCCTATTTGGGCCCAACGTTGACAGACCTATTTTAGGACATGCCTGTTCAGGCCCTATATGGACGTAGGGCACGCCCCGACAAAATTCTACCCGGGGACAAGACCACGATTGCACTTACTCTTATCCTCGGCTATTTGGATTCATTTCCAAAGCTGAAAATAAGGGCATCGAACGCATATCGAACTGGCATATCTGATGTCAAAATGTGCCTTCACGGCACACTGACCCAGTTTGCGCCTTTAGCGCGTGCGGTCGCCTCAAGGTCCGCTCAGCGGAGCGTCGACCTCGAGAGAAGCTTCTACTTCGTCCCCCTTTAGACCACCGGCTCTCCTAGAGCCTAAGGACGAAG
>NW_017298534.1:19584-20119 GCF_001594075.2 Trachymyrmex cornetzi
GCTCCGAAGATTATACAACAACCTCGTCAATTTTTGATTTTTTTTAATAAAAAAAATTGAACATATTCCTGAATGTGTATACTTTTAGATACGAAAACTCCCAATCCGAAATTTCAAATAGTTTTCCTTAAAAAAATTCACAAATATGACCTTTTTTTCGGCTCCTAGGTGTATATCTCCCCTTAATAAGATATTCTTGTAGATTATTTATTTTAATGGTTATTATTTTTAGTTTAAAAATTCAAATTTTTTTAATCTTAAAAAAGTTTACATTTCTCTTGTATAAGTACTTTAAATATTCACATAAAATAATATATGCAAAGTTTTATTGAGATTCACTGATTATTGTTACAAAGATATTAGTAGGGGAGGCCAACCGGGGATTTTGGGATTTACTCGAGCGCGTCAGAATAATATAAAGGGGGAAAGCTTGCACCCTAATAAGTACCCCCCATCAAATATTAAACCTCTATATAGAGCCGGGGATCCAGGGGAGCCCGTCAGATTAGTAAAAAAAAATCGTTCAAAAAACTCG
>NW_017298534.1:20965-21362 GCF_001594075.2 Trachymyrmex cornetzi
ATGTTCGCGTTTTTTGGATTTCGAACATACAGTCTGTACAAGATTAATGGAAAAAAAATTTTTCAAACCGACAGATTAATGAAATCCCTCCACATCGTCAGATTATGGGTCAGCACGTCCAGGACATCAAACTGAACCCTCTGTATCTTAATCTGACGTGCTCGAGTATTCCAAGGTCACGATTTTTTTTTGCATTTTCAAAAATCGGCCATGACTCTCGGTCACGTCCGAATCGTCAGTTTTTTGAATAGGAGCTTCTTTAGGGTCCAATTAACCCCTATGAAAATCTGATGCGCTCGAGGAAATTTTTTTTCCCCTTTTTTTGACCCCTTCCTACAGCTAACCCCACCACGCAAACCGTCAGATTAATATTTATCCGTTATCAGAAACACATGGG
>NW_017298534.1:21729-22858 GCF_001594075.2 Trachymyrmex cornetzi
ACTACTATTTAATAAAATAACTTATGATCCAGATAGTAAACGATCACTTCTGTAGTATTATTTTTAAACGTGATTATGGTAATAATCTGTAATTTTTTCATAATTTTGTTTTTACTTTGAAAAAATGTACAAAACTTCCTTAATTCTCGGCTTCTACATTTAATCAATTATAATACCTATTCAAATTTAAATTTTTTTCCACCGTATAATTTTAAGGGGATCGTAAAGACGAATAGTCATGTTGTACATCGACTTGCACACCGAAGATTTATGTGTCATTTACATCACTACATTCTACTACATCAATATCTCACACACATGTTGGTACTAGTAAATTTTCGTATAACAATAACGTTCTAATTGGACGTCTAAGTCCAATTTTAAGAAATCCACTTTGATTTTTCATGCAAACGACTATTCTGTGAATTACTATTTCATAAATACAGATTGCCCAGCTTTTATATGAAGCAAATATTGTTACGACGTAAGCTCTGGAGCACCATATTGGACTAAGAAATGATAAAGAATATCTTAATTTCGAAATTTTTTGTCGTTCTTAGCATTAAGAGTCTACTTCGCAGACACGTATTAATGTCAATTGTTTAATCCTAGAAAAGGATTTTCGAATAAGTAACAGAAAAAAAGGTAATTGTTATTACCTTTATACAAAAATTATATGTGTCTCGGTAATACAGATGACTTTAAAATCCACTTCCTTCTTAAAGGACCGATCTTTCCCCTGTATAACGTTATTCTAACTTGGCTACTTTTTTCTTATATTAATTTCGTTTTGAAAGCAGAATATGTGTTTCAAAGGAGAGAATATGTGTTTTAGAACAGAGAACTTGTCTGCTTTACTATATTTTGAGAAGAAACGAAGTATTCAATATACTTTCATATCATCAATATTATTTGAAAGTATATGTCAGGATTATTGAAATTTCATCAAAAAATACGTAGGCACAATAAATAATTCTGTTAAACAAACAAGTATATGGTATCTTTACACCTGATTTATCTCATTATTCATTTCATAAAAGTATTAACATATTACGATTATCAAAAAATTAATGGTTTACGAGATATTTAATGTGTCATGTCAATTATGTGCCAGAGAAATGTATCTATA
>NW_017298534.1:23347-23772 GCF_001594075.2 Trachymyrmex cornetzi
TTTCAATAAAATATTTAATACATATACGAGGAGCAGAATTTTAAAATGTATTTTACCCAAAATTTATAATTTTTAGGTAACGAAAAGGAACCACCTGAACACTACACTGTTAAATATTATAGGGTAAAAATTAACGCAATGTGAATCGCCACTGCTCCTACTCGATAACATCGTTATTTTTTACTAAAACATTGGTTATATTTGACACTATACAGTATCAATTCAACATTATATAATGTCAAATTTAATTATCATTTTAGTAAAAAATAACGATACATTTAATAGGAGCAGCGGTGACTCACAATGAGTTAATTCGATCATAAAATTTCATAAAATTTAACAGTGTACGCGCCTTACAGGAAATAACAATTTGTCAATCAGTAAGCTGAGAAATGTTAAACGAAATTGCTAAACAATTGTTAAAA
>NW_017298534.1:24081-25432 GCF_001594075.2 Trachymyrmex cornetzi
CGCTCCTAACGGAAAACGGAGCAGTGCTTGTACTAAAATGTTTCAGAACTTTATTCGCGTTTTTCTTTACCATGTTTCGAATATAGTGATCACGATTCCAAAAAAACTATTAATCCGATTGACTTTTACTTTTACGGTTATACTCAGAGAACATGTCATTATTGCCTAAATTAGAATTAATAGTCTATGTTAATTTTTTCTATTTTTTTGATTGTCAAATAAAAAGAAAAAAAATGGAAAAAAATCGAATTATTTTTTAAACTGCGGAGACGTAGCGTCAATTCAATCATATTATAACTACCTGTCGACATGCGGCGCAGCTCTCTCTTACAACCAGAGTTGAAAGTTACTTTTACTGTTAGTTTTGTAATTATTTTTATGACGATTTTACTGTTACTTTTTATGTTACAATTTTATCGTTAGTTTTGCCGTTACTTTTTCATGATGACATATGTCAAGATCAAGTTCATTACAGATGAAATTCTGACCATATATTTATTCGATTACATTACTCAATATTACTACTTTCACAGCGTTTTTTTAAAGATGTTCGTCTCTTACGAATATTTAATAATAAAAAGTAATGATTAATTATTTATTTTAAATATCTGTTGTTTAGTATATTTTTAATACTGAAGGTATTGTACTCGTATATATATGTTTTGTACAGACAATACAAACAACATACATATGTTGTCAAGGTCATGGTCATAACTTCCAATCTTTATATGTCACCAAAAGATTTTTATGTGTTTCACACTGTAAAGATTTTTACGCACAATGTCAATAAAAAAAGCTTACAAAGTAAATGTATACACATGTATAATACTAACCCAAGCATAGTTGCAGAGATCAGTGCATTTAAGGCAATAACATTTGACGGATAATAGGTCAGAAGCGCAATATATATCACATAAACAAACCTGGTGAAATTTATGTCATTACTTGATCTAAAGAAAACAAAAATACTTGTATACGTTAACGGATAAAAAACGTATGCAATCCACCCGATTATTATTCGAATTATCCAATTACGTAGCCTATGGTATTCCTTAGGCGTTCCGAGAACTTCCAACGTGAGGTCTACTATATCAAGTTCACGTAAACACGTTTTCAATTCCTTTAAAAAAATCATATTGATCGATTATGCGGCACAAAGAAATTATTGTAATTTTATATTAGAGTAAAAATTGTTATTGCAATGTTTACACGGAATGCGACAGATAAAGAGTTACATTATAATAGTGTAAGTATTAAAATTGATCTGTTAAAAAAAACTTTTTTTTTTATTTAATTTAGTTTATTGCAAAACGCTGTGGAAAAGATTACATGCTAACAGAGCAATAAACAT
>NW_017298534.1:25656-27972 GCF_001594075.2 Trachymyrmex cornetzi
CGCGATGAAACGCGAGGCAACAGATCGAAAGCAGGACAAAGAGGGAGATGTTTTTATTAATAGAGTAAGAGAATTACAATATTTGACTGAGGTAGGAGAAAGCAGCACAGAACTTAGTGGAACGATGAAAGGGAAGGAACTTTGATACCTGGTTACAAGGGGTTAAAAATGAAATAAGGCTCAGAGTTCAATCGAAAGAGGCATCGCAGATATAAGGGAGCATTGGAGCAAAGGAGAGGAAAAACTAGGCAGCATAAGTGGAGAATAAAATGTTGCCACATTCTAAGCCAGCCGGATCTCTGGTAATACGGAGATATATGGTCGTATTTACTGATGCAATAAGAGAAGCTGAGGTAAGAAATTTGGATACGCTGTACACGATCTAGGAGTCGTTGATTAAGAGCCAGAACGTAGAAATCGGCCAAATCAAATAGCGAAATAACGCTTAAATGAGAAGTGAGGAGTTTCTGAGAGCATTAAAGGATGTGGCGAAGGGAATAAAGATGATGTAGACGGTCGTATACAGCTCGTCACGCTTGACGGTCACGTGTGACGAATATAAAGATTCAACATGGGTACTAAGAATCTCAATAGAAGTGGAGCGAGGAATTGGAACGGAATTAAGAAAAATATGGAAGGATTGAATATGAGATAATAATGTTGAGGAACCGAAAATAAGCAAGGATGATTTAGAATTTAGAGTGATTTAGATGCAGCGAATTATTAGTAGAGACCATTCAGCAATGGATTATAACAGCGAAATTCAACTGGACATTAGGAGTCTGCGCTGGGTGCTATCTTGCACAAAAATTAATTGTGAATAACAATTTAAATTTGTACGTTTTGGCTCACGTTTTGAGCCAGCCTCAGCAATAAAAATGTCGAACTCTGTATCGCAAAATCGCAGTTCTCTCCAATTATGCAGTTGCAGTAGTGGAAATGCGGTGAGAAATCACCATCCTCAACAGAGTCTGATGTTGTGACAACCAGTTGCAAAGCTGAGTGGAGTAAATGGTGGATCTCTAGATATTTGTATCAAGTTTTTTTGTACAGATGGAGATTTATTTTATGTTATTTATAAATGATGGCAAAACTCACTCAATCTCCAACAACGATCGCACGCATGAGATCCAAACATCGTCAATTAAACAAATTTCTGATTGACGATTGTCAAAATTAGACTAAAAATAATTTAAGAACGAAAAAAAACAGTCATGTTTGTTCCGATATTGGTCACAAAATAACGTTAAAAACAAAAAGTGAAGTGCAGTGAGAACAGGAGCGTGTCGGTCAATTATAAAAATACACATATTAGGTATATCTTCTAGAGAGTTTCTATTTAACCATGATTTAATGTCTCAGTGTCAATTTGAATGTTGAAACCATTTTATTAACGATTTATGTAGAGCATCTTCGACATTATTCGTTTATTATAATTTCTCTCAATATCCAGAATTCTGACATTATCCCAGTCGAAGTCATGATTGTAACTCACCCTATGCTCTGTGATAACTGAACGAGCGGATGTAACTCTACGTGTATGGTTATGGTTTTCTGCTAATCTCGTTTTTAGTTTTTTTCCCGTTTGGTCTACATAGGAAGCATCGCAATCAACATTCGATCTTGTAAACCACATTCCATTTGGAAAACTTTTGCAAAGGATCTTTGTGTACTCTTATAAATATTTGTTAAGTTTATTGATACTATAATGAGCAACCACCTTATAAGACAGAAAATTAGTAAATTTGCAGAATTTATTTATTAGATATTCTATTGATGAAAGGAATTGTGAACCTTCTGATTTTTTAACCTTGTTAGTAGAAGTTTTATAATTACAAATGGATTTTTTATTAATTTTTATGTCCTATCAAAATATCCTACCATATCCAAGTTAGATCAGATTTTAGCTTCTTTTCGCTAGATGTGGTATCTTTATTTACAAATCCGGTGGATTTAGCTATGGACTTTCTAGTAGTTGCGTTTACCTTGAAAATAATTGCAAGATACCGAAAGATGAATTTCTGAAGGCTTAATTTTGACAATTAATTTTGGATTCTACTTACTTTGCTTTCGATGATCAAATATATAAACAGACCATTGGTACTCCGATGGGTTCGCCATTATCACCTATTATTGCTGACAGTCATGCAACAAGATTTAGAAAATCGAGTGCTGAGTTTCATTGAATTCCTATTGCTTTTCTACTACAGGTACGTCGATGATATGGTACTATGTTTACCGCCCACTAACGAGGTGGATAGCATCTTGGAAAAATTCAACTCTTTTCACCTGAGACTGCAGTTTATGATGGATGTG
>NW_017298534.1:28214-28475 GCF_001594075.2 Trachymyrmex cornetzi
CCCGCTAGTAGAAAGTAGTACAAAACGTCAAAATTGACGATACTGTCTAACAGACGGACATGTTCAGCAACAATTATCTCTATTATTAAACAAAAATTCCTGATTTTGCGATACAAAGTATTTCTAACTTAAAGTTAAGATATATGTACAAATTTAAATATTCCATTATTAAAGAGTATCATATTAAAGAGCAAATGAAGAACAAATAAAATAAAACAAAAATATATATTAAAAAACGATTTGTTCTTATGTAGTTATAAT
>NW_017298534.1:28515-32883 GCF_001594075.2 Trachymyrmex cornetzi
AACGATTTTTCCGTTACTTTAAGTGACAATAACGCTTTACTTTTAGAATCGGTAACGAGTAAAGAGTAACGAATTACTTTTTACCGCAAATAACAATAATTGTTACACGTTACTAAAGAACGGTAACTTTAACAATCCTGCAAAAAAACCCACCTTTTCGGGCAGATTTTTGAATTATTGATCTCATAATAAGATTTCACAAAGGATGGGTATCATCGAAAGAGTTTTTATTACTCACATTCAGAATTTTACAAAAGAAATTTAAATTTTTTGATTAAAATTGTATTAGAAAATGACTATCCGCTGAAATTTATTTTTGAAACATTGTCTGATAGGATAAAAAATTAATTGAAAAATCCAATTATAATTATAATATAAGATTTCTACTAAAGATTTCAAGACTAAAAAAGAACAAATCAGATGATTTACAATTTCTACCATCAATGGAATATCTAATAAGTTCTGCAAATTTATTAATGGTCTGTCTTATAAGGTGGTTGTTCATTATAGTATCAATAAACTTAAAAAATTTATTACAATACACAAAGAACCTTTGCAAAAACTTTCCAAAAGGAATATGATTTACGAGATCGAATGCGATCGTAATTGCGATTCCTATATAGGCCAAATGGGAAGAAAACTAAAAACGAGGTTAGCAGAACACCGTAACCATATACGTAGATTTACATCCATTCGTTCAGTTATCACAGAGCATAGGGTGTATTGCTATCATGACTTCGATTGGGATAATGTGTGAGAATTCTGGATACTGAAAGAAATTGTAATAAACGAACAATGTCGGAGATATTCTACATAAATCGTCAATCAAATTGTCTCAACATTCAAACTAAGGCATTAAATTATGGTTACATAGAAATTCTCAACAAGTTATAATATGTTTATTTTTATTATTGACCGACAGGCTTCTGTTATAACGGCACATCTTTTTTTGTTTTAACGGTTACTATGGCTGCTTTCCTTTTAGGAGACACAGTCGACACAAATCGACACAAGTGTCGTTCTATCTTTGTCACTCTCTGAATATCAAGAAGGATAGAACGACATTTGTGTCGACTTGTGTCGATTTGTGTCATCAAATGGAAAGCAGCCTATGTGACCAACATCGGAACAAACATGACAGTCTTTTTTTGGATCTTAAATTATTTTTAATCGCACATTGATAATCGTGAATCTTAAATTTGTTTAATAGATTGAAGATGTTTGGATTCGCGTGCGATCATGTTGGAGGTGGGGTGAGTTTTTACCATTATTTATAAATAACATAAAATTAATCTCTATCTGTCCAAAAAATCTTGATACAAATAATAGCTTGAGATCCACCATTTGCTCCACTCAGGTTTGCAACTGGTTGGCACGACATCAGACTATGTTGAGGATGGTTTCTCACCGCATTTCCACTGGGATTGCATAATTGGAGGAAACTACGATTTTGTGATATACTGGTCGACATAGTATTTAGCGCAATTTGCGGTAATTATTACTGAGGCTGGCTCAAAACGTAAGCTGAAACGTACAAATCTAATTTATTATTCACAATTAATTTTTGCGCAAGATAGCACCCAGCGCAGTCTGCTAACACCCAGTTAAATTTCGCTGTTATATTTTATTGTAATAATTAAAGATGTCTATAATTTTGTATATTTTACTACTTGAATTGTTTATTCGGCAATAGATTTTAGATCTTTATTTAAAGCAGAACAATCTACTAAAGCATCGAATGAATGAAAAGATTTGAGAAGAATTACATCGTCTGCATAAATGAAGAGATCGGAGGACAGAGAAACATTAGACAAATCAAAGACAAAAATATTAAAAGTAAAACTACGAGAATGGAGCCCTAGAATATTCCAGATAGAATGGCACGAGGAGAGGAGGAATGCGGAAAAGATTGTATATGAGGACTTGTTGCGTGCGATTTGTAAGGAACAGCGGTTTATCGAGAGGGCCGAATAAGAGAGACTGCATAGCTTGAGTTTGACTGAAATTAGGTCATGGTTGAAGGTATCGAAAGCCTTTTATAAATATTTTTCATAAATTTGTATTTGCCTATAATTGTGAATTTAAGACTTCTTTAATGCTCTCATTTAAAAATACTATTAGACAAATTACAAGTAATATTAAAAGATCAAGTATTAGCATATAATGACCGGGAGTACATTTTAAATTTTTACCTTAAAGCGACAGATACTAATGAGAATTAATATAATGTGGACCATCGATACGATATCTTCAATGTATATTAATTTATATATCTGGAAACGTTTGCTGTATAATGGATAATAAAAGAAGTATATAAGAAGGCTCCATTTGGCCAAAGCATACAGATAAGAAATATATGTCCTAAGTTGTCCAATAGGATATTCGAAAATGACCAAATTGCAGAATCCGCCGATGGTCATTAATGGTGCCAGCGCTCTTTCTAGTGTCTCTGTCATAGTTTCCGAGTGGTCGGCTAATATTTTAACAAAATTAGTTCTTGTTGCTCGAGACACAAACACGTTTTAATATTTTTTATAAGATTTTCAGAAATAGTTATCGCAGTTTCTCTAAGAACGTTGTGAGAACTACACTGTAAGATATGTACACTGGGAGATATAACGTATGTTAACTGCCGTTCAACCAACAAGTATTAAACAACCGAATAGACACACAGATAATCTAGATTAGATTGTCTTTCTTTTCACGGAATTTTTATTTATAGATATGTATATTAAGGCCACTTGTTATGAATCAACCTTGAAAAAAAAATTCATATTTTTATCTAGAACGATATAAAACATTTAATGAAATATTTAATATTTATGATCGATCATAAAAATTACATTATGGATGATTTTATTTCAATTCGGTACCGTTTTATATGTTTTAACTGTAATTAAATGAAGTAATGACAATTGTCCACAATTAAACCCCATGTACTACTTGCGGATCAGTTCCAAATGCTTTATCCTTTTTGGATTTAGTTTCGATTGAACATGATATTGACTTTTTTCATGAAATCTAATGCTATTTACTACCTTCTGTAAAAGCCATGAAATAATTATGACGATATTACACTTTGAATAAATTTTTATAGGTATATATTCTATTTTATGTCTTATGTTTTATTATTTAATGACATTAATAAAATGTGCAGCGTTATTGATAATAAATAAAAAACAGTTAACACTTGAAAAATATAAAATATATGCTAAAAAATCTTGTAATATGCGTTATTTGATAGAAAATACTATAATTATTTAAATATATAATGCTATAGTTATTTAGGTATATAATGTTGTACAACGTATGTATATGCTAGAGGTGGAGAACTATCGATATATAGTCTTGACCATCGATAATTTCCGATAGTTCCTCGCTTGACTATCGATAATTATCGATAGTTTTCGATAGTTGTAAAAAATAAAGTTCGTCATAAATATTTCTTGCATAATTATGATAAAGGACTTCTCATTAACCTCTAAATGTATAAAAATGTTCATTAAAATAAAATGCAAAATTTCATAGTTTTTATTTCTTTTAAATAGATAGATATGTGTGTGTATATATATATATATATATATTACATTTATATTTGTCGAAATGTCTAAGTTAACGATTTAATTAATTTTTTCATTAGAAAAAAGCCACTGATTTTTATGTAAAAAAACAAGTATATCGACGTTTTTTGGTTTGAGACCATTGATCTTCTGTCAGATATTATTTGCCCAGTTTTACCTAAAGTTCTTTCGGACTCAGTAGAAGATGCTGGTATACATAAATATTTCTTGCATAATTCTGATAACGGATTTAACTCCTCATTAACCTAAAAGTATAAAAATGTTCATCGAAATAAAATAAACGTTAAAAAAGTATTTTACCTTCAAAAATAAAAGCGGATCTGTGTTTTCTGGCGAATTATTTCTTTCCAAATATTGTCTTTTGCGTATAATGACATCTGCTAGAACACTTTTAGACTTCTCTTCATTTCGCTTTTGAAGAAATGAAGCATGAGAGCGCGTAGTAGCATATACGGCACAGCATTGAGGATAGCGACGGGGAATACCCGTCTTTCTCTTTTGGTCGCTTGGTGGGAGCTGTGAGTGAGAGAGGACTGAACACACACATACTAATCGAGCATTGTCTATGGCCAGTCCCCTCTCACTCAACCCTACTATTATACTACGCGCTCTCTCGCGGTAGAGGCCAGTGGCAGTCTATTCTATATGTCTATGCATAGAACGCACTCTGTTCTGCTCTGTTCGTAGTCGCTTGATCTAAAGCTAAAATTTAGTAATTTGAGTTTAAGAGTTATAAAATTTGAGTTAATGTTAAAAACATCTCTTGAAAAGTATTTATTTTTAAGAT
>NW_017298534.1:33457-34187 GCF_001594075.2 Trachymyrmex cornetzi
ACAAAAATTTTGTAAATTCCAATCATTTCCAGAAACTTTTTGCGATTTCTTTCTAAAAAAATATTATAGGATTGATTAAATGAATTGTAAGTATACATTTTGAATAACTTTAATTTAGGGATAAATTATTTAAGGATAATTTATCGACAATGATTGCATGTTGCTGATAAAATATATTACATTTTGCGCACTTACAAATCCACAGATATGCACTGTGGCTTCGACAAAGCAAGGCAATAAGTATTTACGAATTATGGACCAGTTGTTGATGAGATTCGTTCTTTCCTTTACACTTTTTACACGTATTTATCAGAATATTTACAATGAGTATAAAAATCTATCTTCTATACTACCTATATGCTAAATACAATTCTCTCAACCCGTCAATTCTAGCTAACGATTATCAATATTCTTGAGAAGAATCTCTTCAAAATCGAATTAAATTAACTAAATTGCAATTTTTTAAATTCGAGAGATGTTATTTAGTTACTTTAATCGAATGGTGAGAGGCGAGGGGACTCACCGAAAACAAGCACCCCGAAGGTAAGAGGCGAGGGGAGTTTGATTCGTTGGATATTTTTCTCAAAAATTGTTATATCCAATGCCCAGTCTCAATCTTTCGTTACTCCTACTTTCTTTCGTTTTCATCGTTTACAGCGCCATCTGCCACGAATCGGAAAAAAAGTTTCGAATAAAACTTACTTATTTTTTCATGGAGAATCCGAATCTG
>NW_017298534.1:35251-36203 GCF_001594075.2 Trachymyrmex cornetzi
GTGTAACCCTAAACTTTTCATACGAAACATTTTTCTCTATCCCTACTAGTTTTCGAGATATTTGACTGGATCACTTCAGATGGTCCACCCTGTATATATCTGTATATATTTTATTCTATAAATTATTCTATGTATATATTTATATCATTGTAAAATTATTCCAATAATAAAAAAAATAGCACCCTCATCGTTTCTATACATGCATAATAAAAATCACAAGAAACTCGTTACTTAATTATTAATTATTAATAGGAATACTTTTTTAATACTAAAATTTAGTTTATAGAAAAGGTAAAATATTCCTAATGGAAAAATTTCGCTGAAATTATTCCATGTTTTTGAATACTTTTCAACAAAATTTCAGTATTTCAGAAAAATTTCAGTTTCATTTCAGTGATTTTTAGCTGAAAAATCCATTTTCAGCAAAATTTCAGAAAAATTTCAGCAAAAATTTCAGAGACATTTCAGCAAAAATTTTGGAGGAATTTCAATTCAATTTCAGCGATTTTTCGTACGTTAGCTGAAAAATTCACTTTCAATGAAATTTCAGCAAATTTTCAGTAATTTCGCTAAAATATTCCAAAACATGGAATAATTTGAGTGAAACTTTTTCTTCAGGGATCTGAACTAATATTTACTAATGTGTGTGGCTATAATAACTTAACACATTTTCTTATAATTATCCTAAATCCTAGTTAAATAAAATACGTATCAGTAGTAACATTACAAAATAAGTCCGAATTACTTCAAGAGGCTCCTGTTTCGATGTATCATTCGTCATGACAGTACTCAGCGATGAGATGCTGGTACGAGAATTACTGCGGCTAACGGCGGTCGAGGCAGGTGGAGAGGATGTTTCATCCGTTTGCGCTTGATTTTCCAACAACCGACCGAAATCCACACCCATGGATCCCAGCTCGTCATAAGTGCTGATGAACAGAAAATATGAAGC
>NW_017298534.1:36497-38662 GCF_001594075.2 Trachymyrmex cornetzi
AAAACTTAAACGGTGAAAACCATGCTTAGAAGCTCCTTAGACGTTCCATGAACTCCATAACGCATTCCTGTGTTTCCATTCCTCGACATTTATTCATTATACGTATTGATTTCAGTCATCGTCCACTTCTACTGCTAATATTTCCAATAATCTCCATAAGTTCTTTATTTTAAAAAACTAATTCTCTCGTTGAAGTAATAATCGTGGTCAACTATTGGAAGTCACAAATTTCATACATTTGTGACTCCATTGCGTTATGGAGTTCATGGAACGTCTAAGGAGCTTCTAAGCATGGTTTTCACCGTTTAAGTTTTGCGGCGAGCAGTTAAGAATTTGTTAGCGTTAAGATAATGTTAGTAAAATTAAGGAAGGAGATCTTACCAATGTTTATTTCTTTTTAAATATTTCTGAAGATGACCTGATGATGGTCGAAACGTATATATTTTATTTCGAGGCATGCGTTTTTTTTAAATTACATAAAACTTGTTATATAATTATATTAATTATCTATACTAATAATTTTGAATTTTCAGAACTAATATTTTCCCATAATTTAAGATATTTCTAATTGAATCAGTGTGTGCGAAAAGGAAATAAATCACATTTATCAAATTTTTCGATTTCAATAAAAACCTGTTTAATTTTAATGGAAAAACTAACAGAATTACTATTGAAAATTTAAATATGACATTTAATAGTATTTTTTAACATTACTGATTTCTTGAATCTTGTCTATTAAATAGAAAAAACTTGACTTTCAAATTTGGACTGATATATGCTTTTTCTGCACTCAACGTTGATGATAAGAGGAAACAAAAAATTTAATAATATATTATTCAGATACGATAGTTTATCTTAAACTATGTTAAACAATTACTTCTCTTTATGTTAAATAATTGTGTGATAATTTACAAAAAACACTTTAAAAACACTGACTATTAAAATATTTCTTCTATTGTTCATCAAACTTAATTGTTGGCTATTCAAAAATCTCATTAAAAAATATTCTTCGATATTCTAGGATGATTCCAGTTTTTTCAAAGGAGACGAGTATATACTGAACTTGCTGATTTATTGTACATCTTCAATGTTTACTTTAGGTCCTTGGTCTTGAAAGATGTTCTATTTACACTAAAGGAATACCTTGGGTCCGGTACACCTGGGAAAAAGCTAACGATAAATCGTAATCTTAATTTGAAGTTGCCGCTGATTTCAATACAAGTTCACTAAAGGAATACCTATATATCTATTTCAAAATTAATAAAAAAAATTTATATTTAAATTAAATTAGACTCGTCCTTTTTCTGTACTCATCATTTAATTATTCTAAATAATAATATTAATTAAACAAGATACGTATTAACACACACACACACACACACAGTTAGAAAGTAATTTATTAAATAAATCCCTAAATTTTTTTTGTTTACCTCATCAGGATCTTGTTTTGAAGTATTATTCGTCATTAAGGAACTCAGCGACGTGATACTGGCAATGAGCGAATTTTTACGGCTAACGGGAGGCAAGGAGAGTACAGACGATTTCTCATCTGCCTTCACTTGATTTTTTAACAGTCGACCAAAATCCACTCTCATAGAGCCCAGCTCGTCGTAAATGCTGATGAACATATAATTTCATATAAAATAATAGAAGTGACGCTTACAAGCGAATCAACATTGATATTTGTATATTTTTTTCTACGAAAAGACAATGATACTATCATGTTAACAGGTAATTAACCTACGCAAATAACAAGGTGAATTGAAAAGATAGAAAGTGCAGTAGAATCACCCTTCAGCTTGGATAGCTCCGTCCTTCAAAACGATAATTCTACCGACGTTGCGTAGATATTGCAACTGATGAGTGACGAGAATTCGAGTCTTGCCTCGTAAATATTTATCGATGCATTTTTCAAATATATGCTTGCCCACATGGGCGTCTACGGCGCTTAAAGGATCGTCCATAAAATATATGGCGGCATCGACATAAACGGCTCTCGCCAAGTTTATTCTGTCAAAATTATATACACATATACATATATATGAAATGCAAAAATTTTCAAGAAAATTAAATATAATTTTTTATGATCTGGAGACACTGGTAGTGTCTCGGCGCTAAGCCAAAGCGAAGCGACACTGCCGTGGCCTCCTTTAGGCGAACCGAAG
>NW_017298534.1:39023-39607 GCF_001594075.2 Trachymyrmex cornetzi
CAATGGCAGCACCAATACGGAACTTTGTTCACTCGGCGCGAATGGGAGGAAAATTAGAATGAACTAGTGTACACTTTTGGAATTATTAAAGTCACGACGTGACGCGAAAGAGAGAAAGAGACACGGGTATATAATTTAATTAAAAATTTCAATCTTTCTCTCTTTCGCGTCGCGTCGTGACGCGGTGGACGACGTGATGTGTGACGAGCTCGGCGGATACGTGTACACTTAGGGTATACACTTTTGGTTAGGTTAGGAAAACGAGGAAGTGGGTGTCTAGGTGTTTGCCATCGAGGAAATGAGCGTCTAAATGATCGCCGTCGAGGAAGTGGGTGTCTAGGTGTTCGCCGTCGAGGAAATAGGTGTCTAGGTGTTCGTCGTCGAGGAAGTGGGCGTCTAGGTGTTCGCCGTCAAAGAAGTGAGTGTCTGGGTGCTCGCTGTCGAAGAAATAAGTGTCTAGGTGTTGTCTACATGTTCGCCATCGAGGAAATGAGTGTCTAGGTGTTCGACGTCGATAAAGTGGGTGTCTAGGTGTTCGCCGTCGAGGAAATGGGTGTCTAGGTATTCGCCGTCGAGGAACTTGG
>NW_017298534.1:39879-40178 GCF_001594075.2 Trachymyrmex cornetzi
TATTGAAGAAATGGGTGTTCAAGGTATTCGTCGTCGAAGAAATGGATGTCTAGGTGTTTGCCGTCGAGGAAGTGGGCGTCTAGATGTTTGCCGTCGAAAAAGTGAGTGTCTAGGTGCTCGCCGTCGAAGAAGTGAATGTCTAGGTGTTGTCTACATGTTCGCCGTCGAGGAAATGGGTGTCTAGGAGTTCGCCTCTCATTCAGGCAGATTTGACTCTAGATAGCAAGAGGTAAATGTGGCATTTAGTATTAACCGTTAAACTATTCAGGTTAGAATCTGTCACATCGATGGAACAGAGG
>NW_017298534.1:42884-43294 GCF_001594075.2 Trachymyrmex cornetzi
CCTAGACACCAACTTCCTCGACGGCGTACACCTAGACATTCATTTCCTCGACGGCGAACACCTAGACACCAAGTTCCTCGACGTTCTTAACAACCTTATCATATATAGGTAAAAATAATTAAAAGAGAGTCTCTGAGATTATAAATAAAGATTAAAAATTTCAATAAATTCAGCATGTTTTGTCTTATTCAGAAAGGCTGACACCCTTCTCTCCTACAATCGTCTTATCTCCGTAATGCAGCAGGCTGAAATCTTTCTTTAACTGACACACTTTAGTCATACGATCGTATCGAATCTGATCCATTGTTCTTCCGAATAGAATATTTTGTCTCACCGAATCAGCGAAAAGCCACTGTTCTTGACTGGCATAAGCAATCCTGCCGTTAATCTATGAAAAAATATTTAAAAGT
>NW_017298534.1:44477-44730 GCF_001594075.2 Trachymyrmex cornetzi
GATATGGTGAATAAATTATTCATTGATTGCGATATGGCGAATAGAAACGAGCCATAATATCAAAAAATACATCAATACGTTCTTGTAAAGGATAATTTCGTTTAAACATGAATTCGGCCAAGTAATTATGTTCATAATGTACTTTTGAAGTCCCATATCGAGGTAATACGCCTTTCATATCTCTCCAAAGTCTCTCAATATTTTGAGTGTGAACACCTGTACGTGGATTAACGAAATTTTCTGCGTGATTGAC
>NW_017298534.1:44905-47758 GCF_001594075.2 Trachymyrmex cornetzi
AGGTCACTCAGGGTCACGACCTTGACAACGTATGTCAAGGTCAAGGTCATCGGAAGTGGCTCCCCTTTTCTTGATATTTACCCGTTCTTCTTCTGCTCGATTAAATTTTTCTTCGAATTTTTCTTATTATTCCCCTTCATATCCTGTTCGTTATTCTCCTTCCCATTCTTATTATTTTCTTTTGTGTCCTTGTTGTTCTCCTTATTATACTTCTTTGCTTCAATCTCGGAAAGAGTCAGTTCGTCATATATGAGGAATTTTTGCAGTCGTTTTATGGACACAATCGTTTCCGCTACTTGTGTTATTCCTGGGTTATCATAAAAACAAATAAAAAAAATAAAAATGTACAATAGAATAATTTACTTTATATTTAACGTTAGATGTGATTCTTAAACGGAACGTTAATTTATTATGATATTAAGATAATAAAGTGCACAAAGTATAAAATATAATAATTGAAAAGAAGTAAGGTAACCAGCCCTTATATAATGTACGACCTACTGCTTGTTTATGAGAAATTATACGGTGAATTCAATGGATAGCACTAATAAATTGTGCAGGCAGTCCGTCTGATTTGATTACATCAGTTTGTCTATTCTGTTATTGTTAGTAAATCAAAATACATTAGAGTGTCATAGTCGTGATGTACTTAACATTTCGTAGATAAGTAAGTAATTATCTTCTATAACTACCAATAGATGATTTAATTTCTATAGTTTCGAGTAACCGACTAATTATGTATAATAATTTGCCAATTGTGGCCATTATGGCTTTAATCAGCAAGTTATCGCATGCAAATGCTCGTGAACACATTACGTCGACTCTGCTACAAATGCAGCGAGGAATTCATCATTCAGTGTTGAACAGTGAGAAAGGAAAGACATAAAAAAAAAAGAAAAGTAAAAACTTGAAAAAGTAAAAACGAAGAAATAAAAAGGAGCATTGCAAGCGTCAATATTGATCGATGTCATTCACATATGTAATTATCACATACATTGCTAATTATCGCATACCTTGCGGAAAGTAGGCAGTCATGATTAAGTGACTTAAACTGTTATAATTGGCAGTTATCACGTACACCTTCTCGGCCGTTATCTTGTAGCTAAACAGAATATAAGACAGTATCGTAATGAACAACAATATTCTTGTCATAAAGACGATGAAAGACTGTACGATACCTCTGACGCATGACGCCCATTGAATGATATTAACTTCTTTCCTAAAATTGAATTTTGTAGCGTTAATGTATTGTACAATATATATATTTTTTCTTTTTCATTTCAAATAAAAAATATCGTACAATATTAATCGTCCCAGGATATGACCTCCTCTCTCTCTCTCTCTCTCTCTCTATTTCTAATAATTGAAATTTTATTTCTAATACTGGAATTTTTGTGAATACAAACATTAAAAAACAGAAATATTCTCTGTTTCCATTTTTTGGGCTACGAAGGCGTTATCACAAACAGGTTTTGCAAGAATTATCTTTCTTATTGCAATGTATTGTACAATCGATACAAACATTTTTTACGTAATCAGTTTATGCGGTAGTACTTACTTTCTTGCTTTTTCTATGAGTGAGGTGAAAAAATTCTCCCAGGTATACATCTTGATGGCTTGGATTCCACTAATAATCTCGTTCATTAATCGTACCCTCTCATCTGTCCTGATAGCAGTTCTTAATCTCAGCTCTGACGACTTCTTGCCTAACCGCACTAAGGAATTTTAAAAATATTATACGATTAGAAGCAACTCTTATAACTTGTTAGTGATTTACCAAACGATATTTATTAATTGAGCAGAAAAAAGGCTCAGTAATTAGGGAAACTTAGCAAGAAACTCAACAATTTGGAGACATAGCAATGAAAATGTAAAATTTGGAAACGGAATTTTTTTCTCGTATTTAAAAAAATTTAAAAAGCATAGTTGAAAAGCAACAATTTACAATGTAAAGATTTCAGATTAAAGTTAATTTAAATTAATTATCGTTTATTAAAAATCTATTATTTGTTATTTATTATTTAACAAAACTAATCGTAAGTAAGATTCTACCAGTAGACAGTTTAATTGAAGCAAACAGACGATTTTCATTAGCGAAGTTACTTATAATTTAAAGTATTTAAACGCTTCTTAACTTTGCAAAAGGCACATGTACACATACAAGTAACTTTCAATTTAATAAGCCGATTAAATTGAAATTGACTTGATATATATGTGTACGTGTGCCTTTCATAAAGTTTAGAAATGTTTGCTAGAAACTATCAGAGCATTGACTGCTTCACCTTGAAAAGGAATGAACATCAGAAGAAATGCGATACCGAAAATAGATGATATTCCGATGTCGATCAAATGGAATGTAATGTATGTGATGATAATGGTCTCCAAAGGTCTGAGCCACGAATAATGGAGAAATATGATACTGACGTCGAATCTATTGACGTCGTTAGATAGCAGATTGACTGCCTGGCCGATTGTCATTTCGCCCAACGCGGTTCTAGTTAGCTTCAACGTCTTGCGGTAGATCAGCGAACAGCAGGCTACGCGACCCTTCATACCCAAATGAGTCATATTCATCATGTAAGGATGGACTACGAACACGTTAACAGCGGAGCACAAAATAATGCCGATGACATATTTGTACGCGTAAAACTTCAATTGACTGACGCGAAGACTATAAGAGTTAAACTAGAAAGTTGATCACCCAAGAATCTCTCTGAACTTCGTATGGAAAAAAGAGGCGTTTCTACGGTGAGGGTGGCTGCTTTTATATTGTTACGAACAATGGGAAGTGACTTATAAGCGTTATTGTCTTGGAGGGGTCGTCTTCATG
Source organism: Trachymyrmex cornetzi (assembly GCF_001594075.2). Classification (NCBI taxonomy): domain Eukaryota; kingdom Metazoa; phylum Arthropoda; class Insecta; order Hymenoptera; family Formicidae; genus Trachymyrmex; species Trachymyrmex cornetzi. The sequence continues at coordinate 47,736 of NW_017298534.1, forward strand.
ACCTTATATGGCAATATTAAAAT
>NW_017298534.1:48055-48655 GCF_001594075.2 Trachymyrmex cornetzi
TGTACATAATGATTGATAAAGAGTAGCACGTCTAATTGTCGAATAAATATCTTTCTCGTTGTTTACAATATTATAGCGTATTGCGGTGGATCGATATTACATTGTAGTGATGGAATTCGATTTATTTTAGGTTCAGAATTTTAAAGGAATAAAAGAATATTATAACATTTCATAGCGATGTCTTGGGATTTGTGTAATTATCGTATTGAATTCGTCGCAGGGTTGAAAGCAATAAGATTACGAATATGGTTGAGTAAGAATGAGAATAAGAATCGAAGTTTAAATGTTTTATTCTGTTTGTGAATTTGATAGGGTTTGATTAAGATTTCATGAAAATGGTATCTTACGGGGATGCAACATAGGTCGTTGGGGAACTAAGGATTTCGGATGCGAGTATTAAGACATGTGGGTTAGGCTTAAGGTATGCAAAAGGTGGTTTATAAACTGTTCGTAAGGAAAGTCTGTTAAACAGGGAGTTAGAAGATGGTCACGAAATGAAGAATTGATTTCTAGGATCTTGATTGGTTGATATTTAGGTGGTCGCGACAGTAAGAGAAATACTGAGTTGTGATTGGTGGAAATGTTCACATTCCGTTAGGT
>NW_017298534.1:48764-49149 GCF_001594075.2 Trachymyrmex cornetzi
AAAAAGATGGGTTTAAATACGCACGATACGCACTTAAGTAAAGGTTAGATGGTCGCGTAGTGTTACAGTGAATTTTATATATAATAATAAAAAAAAATTTGTAACGGTATTTGTCGCGGGACGTGACACTAGGCAATTCATTTATATACAAATAGGGTTCTTCCCCGTAAGTGTAATTTTTTGTTATTATTTACGTTTTTCTGTAATATTCAGGAAGCCTTGGCGTCCTAAATGCTTTCTCTTATAGCCACGCTCATGTTACTTAATTACAACAATTAAAATTTTATTTATACCTTCTATTAATATTGTCGTATACAATTCAGCAAAAATAAGCTGAAGTTATTTATCGTCATTTTGATATTAAAATGACGATAAATAACGGCAG
>NW_017298534.1:49477-51609 GCF_001594075.2 Trachymyrmex cornetzi
CAAGTTTGCAGCACTATCAATAGCTTTATCCGGAATTCTTGTTAATAAATTTTGTGGCAACAAATTTTCGATTAAAATTGTTCAAAAATTTAAACTTTAAGCAATAAAAAATCTAACTTTCTTAATGTCGCTATAAATTTTCGATTGCAATTACTTCGAATAAAATTGGTACTCTCATTTGTGATATCTCGAAATTGAATCCATCAGTGTATTACTTTTCAAAACTTTCTGATTCGTCAGTCACACGTATGCGAGCATTTGTCCGTTTTTATTTTTTTGCGATATTTGACATTTTTTGGTAAAGAAGATTAAAGATATCTTGACATTTTAATCAGAATTAAATTATAATCATGAACGCATCGTCCATCCTCTATAAAATATATATTTAGAAAGAAAAAAAATTTTTTTTAGTTTATTTTATTAAGTATTCGAGATGGGCCCAAATACTACTTACTTGCATTCTTGACTCACCAAGCTGGGGCCAGTCGTGCTCTGTGAATATTTCGTGTCACTGTATCTACACGTTATATGATCCTGAACAACATTCAACAAGAGGTTTTAGCCGTCGGTCGAACATATTGGGTAATGCTAATGCCGACGGTACAGTAACTTTCAAGCCTTATAACTCCCAAAGTACTTAATGGAAATGAACTTAATTTGTTTAGTGTTTTGGAAAACTCTGGAAATAAACTACAAGAATATGTTATAAAAAGGGAAGGTTCCATTAAAAAAATTCATGTTGACCTTGATCTGACCTTGACAACGCCATCTTAGGTTAAATAATTACTATCTTTGAATGCGTTTTTTAAGCTTTACAACTTTTGTAAGAAACATTTCTTTCTAAAATGCATCGTTTATTATTTGAGATATTTGAGTGTATCCAGACTTTTGGCCCACCCTGTATAATTATATATGAAACATTTTTTATCGGGGTATCATGATGGAAGGATTTTCACGATAATGTACGTAACGTTAACAAAACAGCAAGTCATATATTGTTGCGTATCAAGGCTGTTATGTCATGCATGACAATACGCGGTATATTTGATACGGCGGCATTTGACACAAGGCATACATGTAATTATAGAATAACAAGTATTAGTCATCGGCAACAACAAAGAAAAACGGGTTTCACGGCGCCGGACTGTCGCGAAGGGGTTCTCGTGCGTTCGTGCTTCCTAGCAGCGTGATCCGTGAACGACCAATTAGGATCTGTTTTCGGATGGGGGTGCGATCCCTACCATCGCGTCGTGATTGTTACACCGGTACCCGTCGTTTAATCAGCTCGCGACCGTTGTATAGTACGCTTCAGAATCATTTTTCTCTCCACGTAGCCGTGTCATTCGAGCCGATCGCGACTCAAGAGATCTTCTCTCTAGGCGTCGTCGCGAGTTCCGTACCAAACTTCAATATTTGGGCAACAGTCCTTAAACGTCTTTATTGATCGACTCAGGGCATTAGCTCCTAGGCGTCGTCGATATCAGTGAATCGAATTCTATGCGAACGAACGATACTCGTTGTGATATAGTGCGTCGTGATAATACGAACGATACTCGTCGTAATACGTTGCGTCGTGGTAATGCGAATATTTTCAATATAATGCGAAATAAAAAATTTACTTGTGATACCAGACAATAAATACGAAAAGACAGTGCAAGAATAATGTATTATTAAATTGTGCTGAATCCTATGGAACATATATCATCAAAATAACACTAAAAGGAATCAACTAACTAAAAAATAATTTTGGAGCAATTTTAACGTCAAATAAATAAATAATTTGAACATCACAACTGATATTACGCTCGTCCCGAAAAGTTGGGAATTCCAGATTCAAACCCTGGCCAAGATAATATTTTCCGCAATAAAATTGTTAAATATTTTAATGACTCTCATTAAACTACATTCCAATATTTACTGTCAGTACTAAAAACCTATAGTTTACATCACGTGAGCTATAGATTTTCAGCACCGGCATTTAGGGCTGATTTTAGGCGATAAGCACGATAAGCGGCATCTTGGAACCCAGCGCCAAAAACATATCAATTCCTGAAGCAGGCGCGTCAGGAACATTAGCAGGGCTAAAGGCGAGCGCAGTATTAATTCGACGTCGAAAATATTATAATAAAATA
>NW_017298534.1:53613-55415 GCF_001594075.2 Trachymyrmex cornetzi
CCCCTCGGGATCTCCTCGGCCGTAAAGGCCACCGCCTCGGTCTTTGAGATCGACACTTTTAAGCCTAGCCTCTCTATCATTCTCATGACAAAAGTGGCCCCCATCTCCGCTCTTATGCGTGCCTCATCGAACGACGCAGCGCACGCGACCACCAACGTGTCATCCGCATAACACAGTACCGAGCAGCCAATCGGCATATTCGCCCTCAGCACCGTATCATAGCCTATGTTCCACAGGGTCGGTCCAAGGACCGAACCCTGCGGAACTCCGCGCGTCATAGCCTCTCGCACTAGCCTGTCTCTTCTATTTACATATGAGAGTCCCCTATCCGCGAGATAATCGTGAAAGATGTTCCGGATGTACCCCGGAACATCCTTCTCTCCTAGAGCTCTTTTAATAACGGGCCACGGGAGGGAGTTAAACGCGTTCGCGATGTCCAAAGACACCGCGACCACGACACCCCCGTCCCGTGTACCCTGCTCGACGCGTTCCCTCAAACACCATATCGCATCTATGGTGGAGCGCTGTCATCGAAAGCCGTATTGGCTGCTCGCCACTCCCTCCGTGTCGTCCAGAAACATCTGGAGCCTTCGCACGATAACCCTTTCCAGAAGTTTCCCCGCCTCGCTGAGCAAGCACAATGGCCTGTACGAGGACGGGGAAAGATCCGGCTTGCCCGGCTTCTTGACTAATACAAGTCTCGCCATTTTCCACTTCCGTGGAAAGTGCCCCCTCCTGAGACATTCCGTAAAGCACCTCGCCCACAGAGGGGCAAGGCTTTCTAGTGTCTTTTTCACCACATGCCCCGTTATCCCGTCCGGGCCCGGTGCCTTCCCTAGCTTGACCCTAGTCCCAGCCTCCAACACTTCCACTGGAGTAACCTCCATGTTTTCGTGCCATTCCACTGGGACCCCAGGATCCTGCGGGGTATTGTCCGCAGGAAATAGTGTCGTTACTATTTCCTCTACTATCTCAGGAGGGAGCACCTCCACGACCGACGCGCCGCCCGCGTGCAGCTTCCTAAGCACCAGTCGGTAGGGCATGCCCCAGGGGTCCCTGTCGAGGTCGTTCAGGAGCTCACCCCACAGCTTCACCTTCGACCGTTTGATCGCTACTCTTAGCCTACGTCTATCCTCCCGCAGCTCATCCCAATAAGTTTGAATGTCTGCGGGAGGTATCCTATTCCTCGCGTGCGCTCGCGTGAGCCTTCTTCTACTCGCGTTACATTTTCGGCGCAGGTCTGATATCTCCTCATTCCACCAATAGGTGGTCGGCTTCTTGGCTGCTCCTCTCCTCGGCATCGCCGTGTCCGATATATCCCGTAACGCTCGGTCTATCTTCTCAGCTTCCAAGGTGCCGTTGCCAGGAGTGTGGGCCCACGCTGTGAAGACCGCCGCTGCCTCCATTAAGTCTAGGTCGGCTTTCCCGACCGCCCATCTGGGGAAGGCTCTCAACGCTGTCCTCCCCATAGTAGGCCCAACCAAGGAAGTCCCAACCTCCATCACAATATATTTGTGGTCCGAGAGGGACTCCAGACCCGCCTCGACTCTCCAGGCCGAGATCCTCCTTGCCGCGTTAGAAGTCGCCATCGTGATATCGACGCATGAGACACCCCGCGGATGGACGCACGTTGGTTCACTTCCCTCATTAATAATCTGCAAGTCCATTAACCCCATCCAGCTCGCAAGGATAGCTCCTCGCCTGTTAGGCCGCCCAGGGTCCCATGCGTGGGCGCGCGCGTTAAAGTCTCCCATAATCACTACTGGATGACCTCTTACTCCCAGGAGTCTGCTCTCCAGCTC
>NW_017298534.1:56035-58387 GCF_001594075.2 Trachymyrmex cornetzi
CCACCCCAGCCATCGTCCAGCCCACTCTAACTCGTCCGTCACCAAGCAGTTTATTGGCGCAGGCCAGGGGGCATTGCACCCACACTGCATTCAGGCCTCCCCTCCCAGGCCTGAGGGGGCCGACCCTAACATCCGCCAGCTGCACTTGACCGTTTCTCGCTACCGCTTCGGCCACCTCCTCCGTAGTGACGGACTGGTCGATATCTATTAACCTCAGCTCCGCCCTCCGCATTGGTCTGACCACTTGCACCTCCTTGTATTCGGTCTCCGCTAAGACCTCCTTTATCCTGTCTACTAGGGCCTCCGCTTTGGCCCAAGCTTCTTCTCCCGGAATCTCAATAAGAAGGCCTCCCGCCTGCGCCTTTCTTATTCGCGTGTTCACGATGCTGAGGTCGTCTAACGAAATTTTGCTCCTAGCGAGCTTCATCACCTCAGCATACGTGACACCTCCCGACCTGTCCTTATCCTCCGCACATTTTATGAGGACCGCGGCCGTCCTCGGCGCCCGGAACTTGTTCTCTCTCACTAGAAGGGGTCGCACCCCTGCGCCTCCCGGGCCCCCCACACGTGGGCGGGTCGCAACACCAGCAGAGGCGGGCCCTCTCCGTGTCCCACTACGCGCACTCACTCCCGCCGCGCCTTTGCTCGCGCCAGTCCGTCGCACTCCGGCGTTCGTGCCCCCCACTGTGGGCGGTGGCACAGAATCTCGTTTTGAGGTTTTCACGACCCTCATTGCAGCATTCGCGTCCAGAGCCGCCTTTTTCTGCTCTTTCTTTCTCAATCGCTTGCGCGCCCTCTTTGTTCTTGCCTCTACCCAGGCCTCTCCGTCAACCGGGTAGTCCGTCAGCGGCGGCAAGGTCTCCGGGCCCCGACATTCCGTCACCGTCATGCACTGTCCCGTCTCTTGTCCGTTCAGCGTACGAACTTCCCCGCTTATCAAGCACTACTCGGCCAGTATCCACTAGCTCTTTCTGCCCCGTCTCACCTATCATTGCTGGTCGGGGGAGCCTATCCTCGAGTCTCTTACGGACTCCGCCAATCGATGGCCGGTACGCCGGAGGGAGGCTTTCCGCTGCCATATCAGCACCGTCACTCCTCGTCGGCCTCTCTCCCCTATCTCGTCCCCGGGTCCTCTTCGATGAGTCTACGCCGCTAGTCTCTCCATCCGAGGAAAGGGCAAGTCTCCTGCCTCGACTTCGTTCTCTTCTTCTGTCCTCCAGGTTCTGGACAGTGTTCTGTAGAGCACTTATCTGGTCCCTCATAGTTTGTCTTTCCCTTCTGAGGGTATCGACCTCCCGGCGTAGTTTAATAACCTCCTTTTCAAGTGCCAGGTTATTAGTTCGGATTTCATCCGTAGGTCCCGTGCCTCTCGAGATCTCGGATACAAGACGCTGGACCGCAATTTTGGCTACGTTTACGCCCACTTTAATTTGACGGCGTAGGTCGCCCTTCATTGATTGCGTGCGTCTTTCGGCTTCCCCAGCGGTCTCCAAAACTCTCAGTGTCTCCGCCATGATTGACTTTGGAGACATCTGGGGAAATAATGCCGTCACCTCCTCTACAGCATCTTTCTGACGGGATGAGAGCCTGTCGTCCAATTGGCATTCCACAAGGCCCTTCCTCTTCTTTAATCCATGGCCGCCCCTCTTGGATATTCGGAAAAAGTCTTCCCTATCCAGCTCGTCGTCCTCGTAATCCATGCGTTTCGAGCCGAGTTTCGATAGGACGTGCGACCCTGGGCAGTTCGAGCCTTTGGTTTTCCGTCCCCTCTTCTTCCCCTTTCTGGGGACCTGATCGAATGAGGAGGACAAGTCCTCCTCCGTGTCCTCTATTGAAATCGAGACCGACGGTGTCGGTGTCGGTGTCGGCTCTCCTCCAGTATTCCCCTCCTGATCAGTGTCTACCTCAATCACGCTGGAGGGGTTAGACGGCGCGTCACCCGCGCCAATTCCATCACTAGATCCGCTGAAAGCTGGTGTTTCAGCCGAGATACTTTCAGCTATCGGGGAGTTGACTATCTCTCCTTCGACTACCCTTATCCTCGTCTCTTTTGGGTATCCTCTCACTCGTGATCTGCCCCTTCTCGGCAGTGGCGCCTCCCCTCTTGCCGAGGTCGGGATCCTATCTGCCAGTCCAGCGATCGAAGCACCCGAGGTGATTGACATCACGTTGGTACGCTCGATTTGCAACCGTAGTTCTTTTCTCTTTGGTTTAGGCGTCATTCCCATCTCCTGTGTCTCCACACAAGTGGTTGGTACTCTAGCCTCCACCCCTCCTTCTTCTTCAGCTCGGACGGTAACTGATTCCGCTGCGGAGCCCGTCGGCAACTCCGCAGCTGGCCCTTCTCTTGAG
>NW_017298534.1:59209-60988 GCF_001594075.2 Trachymyrmex cornetzi
CCCCACCAGGCATCCGCTTTCCTCGTTGGCGTGGGCTCGATGCCCTAAGGCAGAGCCCGCCTGCAGCGATGGAGCTGCGTCGTCATTCCGGTCCTCGGTACCGCGAGGGAACCACCCCATCCCCCGAGGGGGAAGGGGAGGGCCCCACGCGGGCCCGAGGGCCGTGGTGGACGATAACCACTCCGCCTTCGGAAGGGAGCAAACCTCCCCCTAACGGTGCCGAATCACCGGGATTTGAAGTCGGAGTTACCTTCTCCTACCGGCGCAGTGATTCCCCATCCTGTTACAGATGGTTCCTCCAGGCCCTCCACACTCCAGAGAGTGTGGAAGGCCCTTGGGGCGCCGGACCCTGGCGTACAGAGTCCCTCTATCTAACGAGGGACTCCGTACTGTGGAGTATTGGCACCCGGGGCCCTCAAAGAGAGTCCCGGGTGAGCCCCCGTGCCACGACAAGGCTCTCCACTCACGGGGGAGAGACTAATAAACTCGTCCAACGATTGCCAACCTCAACGACTGCCAACTCGCTTATTTCATACTCGCATAAGAAGGCATATTTGTGTGTTATGTTCTTAAAATGTTTTATTTTTTCTCTTCATGTTATAAATATATATGTTATGTTTATCAAATTTTATAATCACAGATATTACACGAAATTTTAATTTTTATTTGTGATTTAATAACAGAAAATATATTATATATATTATTGTGTTAAAGAAAGAATGACATATCTCAAAACTAGTAATCTTTAATAGAGCTTTAAAAATTTTTAATTGAAACTATATTTTAATTACAGTAATGATTATCCAATGAGTAAGAAACATTTGGAAACATTTCGGCAACATTGTAACGTTGTTGCAATGTTACTAAAATGTTCCAAAATGCTTCTTAATAAGGGTATGCATAATTCATCTTTTGTCATATTTATACTGGGTATGCAATTATATGTCCTTTTTAAAACAACGTCACATGTTTTTAAAATTAAAACACTGTATTTTTAATTTCTGACTTGCGTCAGATTTATATCACCATGGTGATGTAAATAGAATATATACAAGAAATTGCTTCCTAGAAGTATTTATACCGTTTATGGTAGTTCGCCGACGATAAAATATACCGGTGACCCAACAATTTCAATTTTATTCTTCCTTATGAAATATTTCGAGCTGATACTAAAATGACATAGTAATACAGTAATTACAAGCCTTATAACACGCAAACTACTTAATGAAAATTAACTTAATTATAGTGTTTTAGAAAGCTCTAGAGATAAGCTACAAGAATATCTAAAAAAAAGGGGAGGTTCCATTTAAAAAATTCATGTTGGGTTGCAATCTACAATCTTTATTGATTGCTTGCTGCATAAAGCTGCGTACACATCTAACAAACGAAAAAAAATAATTCGCAAATAATTTCCGTACTGTGAAAACATATCCTAGAATATTACGTTTTAATGTAACCCAGGCATGCCAAGTTTTTTCTTCACTGTTGACAGTTTTAGTTACTTTTAGTCTATCTTATTTGTCATGCGTGAAATATTTGGCTAATTACATTTATTTCATATCATTTATTTAATATTTTTGATTAAGAAGAATGTATTCAACACCTTTTTTTACGCACTTGGCGTAAATTTTTTCTTTTTTTAAAAAGATTTTTTAGGTCCATCATAAGACAAAAAATGAATCACCAAACGCGAATATTCAGACATTCGTGTTTGTAAGTAATTTATTCTTTTTCTTGATTCCACCGAATACTAGCATTCGATCAGATTTTATGTCCGTT
>NW_017298534.1:61550-64468 GCF_001594075.2 Trachymyrmex cornetzi
TTACCTACATAAATGTCTTTCATTTGATACGTGCAGCGTATAAACACTTACCGGTGTATGCATAAGTCTTTTCCGGTTTAACTAAAAGATGGCACCAACCTGCAGTAGCCCGTGGGAATGATCGAATTCCTGCACACGATATAAGTCCAACTTTGAAGAAGAAGCTCGCAATTTACAATACATTCTCGTGTACAAAAACTACCTACATAAATGTCTTTTATTTGATACGTGCAGCGTATAAACACTTACCGGTGTATGCATAAGTCTTTTCCGGTTTAACTAAAAGATGGCACCAGCGAAAAGTACGCAGCGTATTAATTTGATACATACGCCATTTTGTTCGTCTGACATTTAACTACAAACACACACAAGTTGAGTCCGCCAAAAACTAGCGTCTTTGTTTTATCGTTCAGTGATCATGTCGAGTTTTGTGCCTGAAAAAGAACATTTGCGGCACGCATTGCTTTTTTTATTTAATCAAAAGAAAAAGGCTGTTGAAAGTCATCGTTTGCTGGTAGAAACATATGGTGAACACGCTCCATCGATTAGAACATGTGAGACATGGTTTCGACAATTTAAAAATGGTGATTTTAATGTGAAAGACAGTGAGCGCTCTGGTAGATCACAAAAATGCGAAGACGAGCAATTGCAGGAGTTATTGGATGAAGACCCAATTCAAACTCAACGGCAATTAGCAGAAGCATTACATGTATCACAAGAAACAATCAGCAGACGTTTACGAGCAATGGGAAAGATCAATAGACGACCGGAATGGGCCAGAAGACATGGCAAAGTAATTCTGTTACACGACAATGCGCCGTCTCACACAGCAAAACCAGTGAAAGACACCTTGAAATCGCTTGGATGGGACATCCTCCCGTACCCGCCGTACTCCCCAGACCTGGCGCCATCTGACTATCACCTCTTCGCATCAAAAGTTGTACGCGCTCGCAGAGCAGCACTTCAGCAATTTCGAGGAAGTTGGAAAATGGCTCGACAAATGGTTTGCGCCAAAAGACAAGCAGTTTTTTTGGCGTGGTATTCATAAATTACCTGAAAGATGGGCGAAATGTGTAGAAGCCGATGGCCAATATTTTGAAAAAAAAAAAATTAATTTCCCTTGAAAATTAAGTGTTTTTTTTTACCAAAAAACCGGAAAAAACTTATGCATACACTGGTACGTAACATAATAATGAAAATAATCGTTTCTACTGATGGATTACGTCACAGAACAAAAAAATGGAACTATCAGCACTTTCATATTAAAAATTATGAGCATTATGTTGTCACGTCCAACCCTGATTATTATAGGCGAGAGAGGAAGGTGGAGAGGGGACGGAAGGACGGTCGACTCAATCTCATAGGTATACGCACGGAAGCGTACAGCTGTGAGTCGTTCGCACTCTACTGCCACTATTAAAAAAGAGTAAAAAAATTACACTATTGAATAAGAGTGGAAGATTTTTACTCTTTTCTTGAAACGAAATTCACTCCAAGAAAAGAATGAGATTATTTTCCTTTGGAGTGATTTTCACTCCAAAAGAGTGAAAATCATCTTATTCGAGAGTGCAAATTTTTTACACTTTTTCAATAGTAGAAATATTTTAACACTTTTGGAGTAAAATTTCACTCTAAGAAAGAGCGCGAAAATAATTAAGGAAAAATTTGAAGAACTCATAAAATAGACATATGAATTTATATGCTTTTAAAAATTAAAAATAAATATAATAATTTAGAAAAAGAAATTTAAAAATGTGTAACAAAAATGATCGATAAATCACGATCATAGTTGCACTGATTTCCCATAATTATAAATAAAAGAAAAATTTCGTTAATCTACTTAAATTCAACTTACTTAGATTCAATAGTTTACGACAGTTTACGTTATCGAAAAAATACACAAAAAAATAAGATTATAAAAAAGAATTGACTCACCACCGCGTTACTAGCGTCCATTACTAGAAAAACAGTTTTAAGTCGATGAGCGACCGTCAGCACTGTACACTTCTCGAACTTCCTCCTGATCGTGGTCTGAATGAGCTCGTCCGTTCGCGGGTCCACATTCGCGGTCGCCTCGGGCTGAAGGAAGATCTCGACGATAACCCACCCAGAAAGTGCGTAGAATCTAACTGCGAAGAAAAAAAACAAAGCAAACACGTTTTACTCGACTGAACCAACCGCAATTCGTCAAGGTTCCAGAATTTTGCTTTTCTCGTTGAAATACTAATTTTTTTCTCCTAATTTTCAAGATTATACTATCGCTCTACGTATTATCTTGCAAAATTGATCTGTATTCTTCTTTCCACTTTCAAATCAATAGAAACTGTGTCATTACACTTAAGAATCAAATATGGCACAAAATAATCAGAACAATTTTCTTTTCGTAAAACTTGACATCAATTGTTTATATCTCGATTAATTTTCCAATTAAAAAATCCTTTGGCATAAAATTCTATCTTCCAGAGCACTATCGATGTATAAAATTTAAAAAATTTCTGAAAGTTGACTAATTCGTTTCACGCAGACTAACTTGTTATCAAATCGAAAAATGCGATAGTTTGTAAAAGTGTAACATCAAATGTATTAAAAATAGAATAAGGAATGATTGTACTAAAAAATAAAAATATTAGGGTAATTATGTAATATAGGGGAGCCACCCTCTGATGATCTTGACTTTGACATGTATTGTCAAGGTCATATAACATGAGAAAGTCATGAGCTCTCAGGCAGGGGAGAGAAAGTGAGATGTTTTTAATATTATATGTCGAGAAGTAAGACGTTATTTCGTAAAATTTTTTGTTAATAACTTTTTAACGAATAACGAGCGACTGCTAAAACTTGTTAGAGGTTATTCAGGTTTATGGCCTTGACAATATATGTCAAGGTCAAGATCATCAGAGGGTGACTTCCCTGTACTA
>NW_017298534.1:65620-67731 GCF_001594075.2 Trachymyrmex cornetzi
AAAATAAACATTTTATTTTCTTAAATTCATTTATTATTTATGTTATAATAATAAAAAATATATTTAAAAATTAAAGATTTTTAAGCTATGTGTGTGGAACAATTATATTATTATATTATTAGCACAATTAATTGTATTTACATAATTATAACAATAAATACATAGTTGTGTTTCAAAAACTGACTATAAATTATAAATAAATTATGGTAATTACAACTATTTTTTCTTTCAATAATGATGATACCAACAACTGTTAAAACAACTAATTTTGACTTTGGGACAAGGTGAGACAGTATATCTATTACATTAAACTTGCGTAAATTCTAATTTTAAAATAACGTGTCCGCATCAATTCGTTACTCGTAAAGACCAACTTGCCAACTAGAGTTTACTAGTGTGTCATATGTGATTAAAGCCAAACCTACATGTGTTTTTGCTTCCTGTTTTCTGTATTTTACCTTATGCATTTTTCCTTTTTTGCGACCGCTTAATCGTATTTCTTGTTTCTAATGCCTATGTTTCTAACGCCTATAGATATTATTCGCTCTAATAGTAAACTATTCATTTTTTTGAACGTAAATGCGAGAAATGTGGATTTATTAAAGCGCCGTAAATGTGTAATTCTGCAGATAACAATCGCGAGCGATGCCGGCCAAAGCCTCCGCTATTGTCGTCCCGGACTCTTGCACCATGATGATCGAATTCCTGTGATAAAAGTCTAAATTTGAAAACATTTATTAAATACTTCACGAATATTTTCTATATAGAAGTTACACAGTAGGTTGTATAGATTTTCTTTATGTCTCATATGGAAAAATAAAGAAGAGATTCTCCTGTCTATTTAATCATCAACCAGAAATTGTATATAACTTTATCGCCATAGAAGAAAAATTTATTATCTTGAATGAATAATCCTGTATTTAAATTCTTCGGAATATGGCTAAAAAATGAGATAGTGAAATAAAAAGAATGCATTTTATAGGGGATGAAATATATCCATGACTTCTGTAATCAGAAAGATAACATTGTAAGATAACATTAAATTAAAAAAAAGATTAAATGTTATTAAAAAGCCATTTTTTTGTATTAAGCCTTAATTATCTTAGAAACCTGACGTGCTAAAATTTTTTTTACTTACTCAGTTGGACGTGTGGTTACTAGAATGTTACTAGAGTGGTTACTAGAATGTACCCTTAACCAGAGTACGACAAGGTAAAGGTAATTAAATTTTATTGGATGAATTTTAATAAATTTTATAATCGAAAGTTAACAATTAAAAGTAAATAATATTTATTTATCGTTAATATTACATTCCGTTTATTAATATTAAAGTAACAATTGGTTCAATAAAATTTGTGTTATCATACGCATATTTTCAATGCTACCGTATACTTAATCGCGCATTATTAATTTTTTAATTATGCTACTATGTAATAATATTTTTTTTATTGTATTTTGAACTACATTGATAATTGTACATTGTTAATATAACAAAACTAATCGTTAATTAAATAAATTTTTCGTTAACTATGCCCACAGAACATCTCGTTGATCGAACATGTCTCTCTGTAAATTATTGGGGCATTTCGTTTTATGCATAATGTTCCTTGTTTCATCGAACGTAAACAAGGATAAATGAAGCATCATGAGCATTATGCACTCATAATCTATGAGCTTACACATTTAAAAAGCAGTATGTAACATAGAGAAATTCAAATTAATCTTATTGTTATAACTTTCAAAATTTCTGTACATTTTTCTCAAAATTATATTGATGAAAGAGAAGAGGTTTTCTCATCAACAATGGAACATATCATTTTGTTCCAATTTACTACAGGAAACAACACGACGACATAAAAGAATACACACAGCATATTCGGCCGATTTGTGTCAACTGACACAATAATTGACCTGCTATATGGCGCTAAGATTAAAATTAATCATGATTCTGATGATGCAAATTCAAAAGAATTAAAAACCCAACCAAACTGAAAAATATTAAATAAATCCTCTTATAATGTAATAAATAATATAATACTTATAGAATAATTATGGTATTAGATGTAAAATCTCGATTCTTGTCATAATAACCAGAAATTCTTTCTAATTGT
>NW_017298534.1:70412-73319 GCF_001594075.2 Trachymyrmex cornetzi
GAGAGAGAGAGAGAGAGAGAGAGAGAGAGAGAGTTCGGACACTTGCATAAATTTTATCAAATGGAGTAAATTTAAGACATTATTATAAAACGTCAATTACGTTACTTTGTCGCAGATATTAAAGAGCAAACCTATCCCTTACGTATAATTACATTTTTGTTACTTTTATCTTCAATATATGTCAAAATCAATACATTTTTTAGTTTCAAAGTAAAGCGTTCACATTAATGTATGAACGTAATAAATAATAAATTAAATTTGAGTCCAATTTAATACACTTTCCAGAAGTAAGTTATGTAACTACAATGTTTTAACGACATACTCGGTAAAAAATTTTTCATTAATGAATATCTATAAATATGTATAAACTTACATAAACACGCATAAATATTCATAAACATATATAATTATATATGAAGTATGTCCATAAATGTTCATACATCCTCTTTCGTTTGTAAAATTACTTTTTAGTGTAATAGAAATAATAATAGTAATATATGAAAATATAAAATCTAATTAAAACGATAATTTTCGCGCTGTTCGTTTTAGAAAAAATCAAGTTTGAAGAAATGTAAAAAATTACTTAGGTATAATCATATATAAAATTATGCATAATTGTGTATGAGCAATTTTTTATATATTTTTCCAAATTTGTTTTTTCTTTTTAAATAAACGATACGAAAATTATTCCTTTAATTATTTTTTACGTTTTCACTTTACTATTATCATTTCTATTACACTAAAAAGTAATTTTACAAAAGAAAGAAGGATGTATGAACATGTATGGACATATTTCATACATAATTATACATGTCTATGAATGTTTATGCGTGCTTATGTATGTTTATACATATTAATACATACTCATGCACGAAAAATTTTTTACCGGGTATTGAGTAGAAGCAAGGTCGACATATAGAAATGGTTAAAAAATAAATAACTAAAAATGAATATAATAAAACGCTATGAATTTATTAATTTGACATATTATATTTTTTATATGTATTTTTAGGATATTTGTACATATCAATACCAACTACAAAACCCTTATAAATTATTTTCAATTCTATATGCCAAAATCGAGCTTATTTTTCAGAATATTCATAGTGTGATAGTAGGATACAGATCGTACGATAGCAGAATATTGACAGTACGATACTATGATAGTAGAATATTGATAGTATGAAATAACTTTCAAAAACTCGCTTTTGTTATATAAAATAACAAATAATTTTTAAAACATTTCTAACTTATCCTTATCTGTGGCGTTAGAATATGTGTACAAGTATTCTAAAGTATATAAAAGAATAATATAATTGTTATGTAATAACACAATTTTGTACACAATCATTCATTGATATTTATGTAGATATCCGTATTTTGAGCGCTAGTAAAATTAATAAGAAGTTAAAATTATAAAATAAAATTTTGTATAGTTAGTTACCTGTTCACGTAAATCCTCATCAAGGTTATAATTGGACAATTTGTGAAGAATTGCTACCGTCTCATTTATCTGAAATTATGTCAACAAAAAACGAAGGTTTGTTTAAGTATATACATTAACGACACCGCGCCAATGACCTTGACGTATGTTATCTAGATGGCCCTGAGAAAACTCCGACAGGTTTTAGGTGGCGGTCGTTCTTCGTTAAAAAATTATTAACAAAAATTTTAAGCAGAATATTCTTTTTCAACCATATAAAACAGAAATTTTCTGCTTTAAAGTATATTTTACAACTTTCCACGCGAAGTAACTCCCCTCTGTGATTGGTCAATTTCTTAC
The DNA here is from genome assembly GCF_001594075.2 of Trachymyrmex cornetzi. NCBI lineage: Eukaryota > Metazoa > Arthropoda > Insecta > Hymenoptera > Formicidae > Trachymyrmex > Trachymyrmex cornetzi. The sequence continues at coordinate 72,196 of NW_017298534.1, forward strand.
TCTTACTTCTTACTCCGTGTAAGAACGGGCCTTTACCCGCCATCCCTCCTGCAAAAGGGCGCACGACTCACACCTTTGACTTTCACCCCCCTCCAGCCTTGCAAAGATTTGCTGCACTTCTATAATTGTCTGTTTGACAACATATGTCAAAATCGCGGTCGTCGGCACGGCGCAGCGTCCCTTACAGTGCACGACTATCAAACATATTTTAAAGCAGGAAATTTTCGTGTTATAGTAGAATTTTCTTTGTTAATAACTTTTTAACGAAGATCGACCGCCACCTAAAACCTGTCGGAGGTTACGCAGGGTAATGATGACAACATATGTCAAGGTCAAGGTCATCGACGTAGTGTCCGTTAATGTATATAATTACCAAAGTTAGTAGTAAAACTTTGCATTCAATGAATCAGATTTCAAATAAAACTTTGACATGTGTAATTTTATTGTTGCTTGTGTTTATTATTCTAGTTATAAATAGTTATTAATGCTTTTGTTCTGTTATAATATGTACCTCATTATAAACAGTTTGACATATGTAGTATAATGCGAGATATAAAATAGTTATTAAAGAGCTTTCAAAACAGAATCCTAAATGAAGGATTGCAGAAGTAAATGTCCATATATTCCGATGATCTCCAAGCAAATGATACATTAATTGACAGATACTTAAAGCTTTGTTAAAGTACCATACCATCTGTATTAACATCTGTACTTGGAATACTTTGTTTAGTTTGCGTGATATAAGGCATAGTTGTAGATGGACGTGCCTGTAAATAAATTGTAATTGTTATAATTATTCAAACCAAGAGACAAATACGTGTTACGTCCAACGGACACACGCAGCCTTTTTTTCTCTTTCTCACTTTACGGAGACCTGGAGTTATCAACGCGTAAGACAGTTAAAAAGTAATAAAACCTTTCTCACGAAAAATTAAAAGCAAAGACTTCAGTATCTCCTTATTAACGTCACATAAAATAAAGTTAAAATCGGTAAACGCAGGGAGCTAATGAGCATCGTCGATGACATCCTCGTTGGACAACGATATTAAAAATGATAACTAACGTCAGTGAAAGCCCGATACTGGCGCCTAAACATTTTTCTGACAGCTAAGTCGCGGACGATT
>NW_017298534.1:75083-75783 GCF_001594075.2 Trachymyrmex cornetzi
CACTGATTTGTTACAAAGCTATAGAACAAATAAATATTTTGTTTATTTTATGGACCACTAGTTCATGCATCGCAGTGTAACTCAAATAATCCTGAGTACATAATGTACTTTTAATAAGAAAATGAGATTTTTATCATTCATTTCATATATTGCATTTTTATATATTTTTATTAGAACACCGATTTAAAAAATACTACTATTTAATAAAATAACTTATGATCCAGATAGTAAACGATCACTTCTGTAGTATTATTTTTAAACGTGATTTATGATAATAATCTGTAATTTTTTCATAATTTTGTTTTTCCTTTGAAAATATGTATAAAACATCGGTAATTTTCTGCTTCTACATTTATTCGACTATAAACCTATTTAAATTAAAATTTTTTTCCGTATAATTTTAAGGGGATCCTAAAGACGAATAGTCATGTTGTACATCGACTTGCACACCGAAGATTTATGTGTCATTTCCAACACTACATTCTACTACATCAATACCTCACACATATATTGGTACTCGTAAATTTTCATATAATAATAATGTTCTAATTGGACGTCTAACAAGTAAACCTACCCAAGTGCCACCCGCCGATCTTAATAAAACTTGGCATACTTTCAAAACACCGAAAAATATTGGATACGTATTTTTTTATACGTCCCCATAAAGCGTTTTAGGGGTACAAACCATCCCCACAATATA
>NW_017298534.1:75838-77251 GCF_001594075.2 Trachymyrmex cornetzi
AATTAAGTAGCGTTAATCTTACAAAAATATATGTGAGCTGCGCTCACAAAAATAATTACTATGGTGTTTTCGAAGTAGCTAATTAAGAATCTGATGCCAGTTTCCCAAAATTCTAACTGGCATATCCAGTATGTTGGACGAAAAATGTTAAATGTTGTGTTACGAGCATAAAAAATCTACTGTACCATCTACTGTAAATGCAGTGTCTAGTTTTATTCAGGTGCACCAATTACATACATCAGTTGCAAATGGAATGATAATTTATTTATTTCATTTATTATTTATTAATCACAAAAAGGGTTAATTTTTATATTGTGGTGGTGGTTTGTACCCCTAAAACGCTTTATGGGGACGTATAAAAAAATACGTATCCAATATTTTTCGGTGTTTTGAAAGTATGCCAAGTTTCATTAAGATCGGCGAGTGGCACTTGGGTAGGTTTACTTGTAAGTCCAATTTTAAGAAATCCACTTTGATTTTTCATGCAAACGACTATTCTGTGAATTACTATTTCATAAATACAGATTGCACAACTTTTATATGAAGCAAATATTGTTACGACGTAAGCTCTTGAGCACCATATTGGACTAAGAAATGATAAAGAAAATCATTTCGAAATTTTTTGTCGTTTTTTGCATTAAGGCTCTACTTCGCAGACACGTATTAATGCGTATTGTTTAATCCTGGAAAAGGATTTTCGAATAAGTAACAGAAAAAAAGGTAATTGTTATATGCAAAAATTATATGTGTCTCGGTAATACAGATGACATTAAAATCCACTTCCTTCTTAAAGGACCGATATTTCCCCTGCTTTATGATATTCTAACTTGGCTACTTTCTTCTTATATTAATTTCGTTTCGAAAGCAGAATATGTGTTTCAAAGAAGAGAATATGTGTTTTAAAACAGAGAACTTGTCTGCTTTACTACATTTTGAGAAGAAACGAAGTATTAAATATACTTTAATATCATCAATATTATTTGAAAGTATATGTCAGGATTATTGAAATTTGCGAAAGGTTGCCCATTTTCTAAAGTTTTATCAAAAAAATACATAGGCATAGGAATGAATAATTCTGATAAACAAACAAGTATTTGTTTTCTTTACACTTGATTTATCTCATTATTCTATTTATAAAAGTATTAGCATATTACGATTATCACAAAGTTAATGGTTTACGAGATATTTAATGTGTCATGTCAATTATGTGCCAGAGAAATGTATCTGTAATATTTCGTGAATTAATGGTTTTTTATATTTCTTAATACTTTTACATGTCGAATGATTATAGAAAAATCATATTACGTAAAGAATCATATAAGTCCATTTTAAAAATCGCCGATGAACATTATATCTTTTTCATTGCGTCTCTCATCGTATCTCTATTTAGAAAAGAATATCGTGATCACAATA
>NW_017298534.1:77596-79013 GCF_001594075.2 Trachymyrmex cornetzi
ATACGCATTATGTATAAGCACATTAACGTTAATTGCGGTAATAAATAATCAGAAGTCGGACTAAGTAAGAATTTAATTATTAGCTGTTGTACTTAATTCCTGCCGTTTTTCGTCTTTAAAATTGATTTGTTTTGAAGGGAAGATGAATGAATACCTTAATCAAAGTAATTTCCTTCATGTTCTACTTTATTACTAATTAATAATACTTTATTAATAATACCTTGATTAAAGTATTTCCCATCGAAACAAATCAATTTTGGAGACGAAAAACGGCAGGAATTAAGTTTAACACCCAATATTTACTTTTTGTATTTCAATATAATATATAATACATATATGAGGAGCAGAATTATAAAATATATTTTATCCAAAATTTATAATTTTGAGATAACGAAAAGGAACCCACCTGAACACTACACTGTTAAATATTATAGGGTTCAATTAACTCGATATGAATCACCACTGTTCCTACTCGATAACATGGTTATTTTTTACTAAAACAATGGTTATATTTGACACTATACAGTATCAATTCAACATTATATAATGTCAAATTTAATTATCACTTTAGTAAAAAATAACGATACATTTAGTAGGAGCAGCGGTGACTCACAATGAGTTAATTTGATCCTATAAAATTTAACAGTGTACGCGCCTTACAGGAAATAACAATTGTCAATCAGTAAGCTGAGAAATGTTAAGCGAAATTGCTAAACAATTGTTAAAAACATTAAACGATGCATTTTAAGGAGGTTTTTATGTTTTAGAGGTAAAAATCGTTGATTTTTTTCTGTTTTTTTTAAAACTTAGTCTTAAGTATATCCCATAAAAACGTATTATGGAAGAAACGAAAATTGTCCAAAATATACGAGATAAAATGACGGAGTGTTTGGGGCCGCTTGATCGATTCAAATAGCGTGCATCAGTCAATTGCTATAACCGGCGCTCGCCATTACTTATATTCAACCCATTATATTCGAATCCATTCTAGAATGATTCTATCCAACAGAGCAAAGTTTCGTTCTTTTCTGAGTGTCACTGTCGCTCCTAACGGAAAACGGAGCAGTGCTTGTACTAAAATGTTTCAGAACTTTATTCGCGCTTTTCTTTACCATGTTTCGAATATATTGATCACGATTCCAAAAAAAACTATTAATCCGATTGACTTTTACTTTTACGGTTATACTCAGAGAACATGTCCTTATTGCCTAAATTAGAATTAATAGTCTATGTTAATTTTTTCTATTTTTTTGATTGTCAAATAAAAAGAAAAGGAATGAAAAAAAATCGAATTATTTTTTAAACTGCGGAGACGTAGCGTCAATTCAATCGTATTATAACTACCTGTCGACATGCGGCGTAGCTCTCTCTTACAACCAGAGATGGAAGTTACTTTTACTGTTAGTTTTGTAATTAC
>NW_017298534.1:80761-81106 GCF_001594075.2 Trachymyrmex cornetzi
CGATGAATGGGAAGGATAAGTAACTTTGATACCTGGTTACAAAGGGTTAAAAATGAAATGAAGCTCACAGTTCAATCGAAAGAGGCATCGCAGATATAAAGGAGCATTGGAGCGAAGGAGAGGAAAAACTAGGCAGCATAAGTGGAGAATAAAATGTTGCCACATTCTAAGCCAGCCGGATCTCTGGTAATACGGAGATATATGGTCGTATTTACTGATGCAATAAGTGAAGTTGAGGTAAGAAATTTGGATACGCTGTACACGATTTAGGAGTCGTTGATTAAGAGCCAGAACGTAGAAATCGGCCAAATCAAATAGCGAAATAACGCTTAAATGAGAAGTGAG
>NW_017298534.1:81593-83238 GCF_001594075.2 Trachymyrmex cornetzi
AAATCACCATCCTCAACAGAGTCTGATGTTGTGACAACCAGTTGCAAAGTTGAGTGGAGCAAATGGTGGATCTCTAGATATTTGTATCAATATTTTTTGTACAGATAGAGATTTATTTTATGTTATTTATAAATGATAGCAAAACTCACTCAATCTCCAACAACGATCGCACGCATGAGATCCAAAAATCGTCAATTAAACAAATTTCTGATTGTCAAAGTTAGACTAAAAATAATTTAAGAATAAAAAAAAACAGTCATGTTTGTTCCGATGTTGGTCACATAATAACGTTAAAAACAAAAAGTGAAGTGTAGTGAGAACAGGAGCGCGTCGGTCAATTATAAAAATACACATATTAGATATAACTTGTAGAGAGTTTCTATTTAACCATGATTTAATGCCTCAGTGTCAATTTGAATGTTGAAACCATTTTATTAACGATTTATGTAGAGCATCTTCGACATTATTCGTTTATTATAATTTCTCTCAATATCCAGAATTCTGACATTATCTCAGTCGAAGTCATGATTGTAACTCACCCTATGCTCTGTGATAACTGAACGAGCGGATGTAACTCAACGTGTATGGTTATGGTTTTCTGCTAATCTCGTTTTTAGTTTTTTTCCCGTTTGGTATACATAGGAAGCGTCGCAATCGGCATTCGATCCTGTAAACCACATTCCTTTTGGAAAACTTTTGCAAAGGATCTTTGTGTACTCTTATAAATATTTATTAAGTTTATTGATACTATAATGAGCAACCACCTTATAACAGAAAATTCGTAATTTTGCAAAACTTATTTATTAGATATTCTATTGATGAAAGGAATTGTAAACCTTCTGATTTTTTAACATTGTTAATAGAAGTCTTATAATTACAATTGGATTTTTTATTAATTTTTATGTCCTATCAAAATATCCTACCATATCCAAGTTAGATCAGATTTTAGCTTCTTTTCGCTAGACGTGGTATCTTTATTTACAAATGTTCCGGTGGATTTAGCTATGGACTTTCTAGTTGTTGCATTTACATTGAAAATAATTGCAAGATACCGAAAGTTGAATTTCTGAAGGCTTAATTTTGACATTTAATTTTTGATTCTACATACTTTGCTTTCGATGATCAAATATATAAACAGACCATTAGTACTCCGATGGGTTCGCCATTATCACCTATTATTGCTGACAGTCATGCAACAATATTTAGAAAATCGAGTACTAAGTTTCATTGAATTCCTATTCTTTTCTACTACAGGTACGTCGATGATATTGTACTATGTTTACCGCCCACTAACGAGGTGGATAGCATCTTGGAAAAATTCTACTCTTTTCACCTGAGACTGCAGTTTATGGTGGATGTGAGGGGTAATAACCTCTGTGAAGTTAGCACCACATTTAAAAAAAAATCAATTTTTCGTTAGAGTTCTGATTGCACCCCGAAGAGTTCTAGAGTTCCTGCCTAAAATTAAAAATAGTTCCGGTGATCTAAGCAAAAAAAACAATTTTAAAGATTTGGGGGTCCAACATCACAAAATGATTAACGAAATATCGCGATAACTTCTACAATATTGACGATAACGCTTTAAGTCATAATAACTTTTGTCAGAACTCTTGAGGTGCTATCCAGAACTGTGGACAAAACTGCT
>NW_017298534.1:86737-87387 GCF_001594075.2 Trachymyrmex cornetzi
CTAAAGCATCGAATGGATGAAAGGATTTGAGAAGAATTACATCGTCTGCATAAATGAAGAGAGAGGAGGACAGAGGAACGTTAGACAAATCAGAGACAAAAATATTAAAGGTAAAACTACGAGAATGGAACCCTAGAATATATTCCAGATAGAATAGCACGAGGAGAGGAGGAATGCGGAAAAAGATTGTATATGAGGACTTGCTGCGTGCGATTTGTAAGGAACAGCATAGTTTATCGAGAGGGCCGAATAAGATAGACTGCATAGCTTGAGTTTGACTGAAATTAGGTCATGGTTGAAGGTATCAAAAGCCTTTTATAAATATTTTTCATAAATTTGTATTTGCCTATAATTGTGAATTTAAGACTCCTTTAATGCTCTCATTTAAAAATACTATTAAACAAATGATAAGTAATATAAAAAGATCAAGTATTAGTATATAGTGGCCGGGAGTACATTTTAAATTTTTACCTTAAAACGACAAATGCTAATGAGAATTAATATAATGGTGAGCAACGGTACGAAATCATCGGTGTATATTATTTTATGTGTCTGGTAACGTCCGATGCATACTGGATAGTAAAAGCAGTATATAAGAAGGCTCCATTTGGCCAAAGCATACAGGCAAGAAATATATGTCCTAAGTTGTC
>NW_017298535.1:0-2770 GCF_001594075.2 Trachymyrmex cornetzi
TTATTTTAATAATCTTAATCATATTCATATCATATAACAATATATTTTATACTGAAAAAATAGGCTGTTCAAAATAATTGATAAAAATGATATTAAACATTTTTTCATTCTAATTTTCTAAAACATTACATACGTATTTATATAACAATGTATCGCTTAATTACAAATAAAATTTACAACGCAATAAGCATAAGAATAAAGACTCAATGCCCTAAAAAAATGTAACTTATTTTTAATATTTATGTAATATGTTATTGTCATTTATATACTCTAGCTAGCATTTAATAGTATTCTATGGAAGACATTATTTATTTTGCGGGAGCGAATCCTACGCGATCGTTCCCCATATCGAACTCGGTATAATACCGACCAAGAAATGAATCACCTAAAATCCACAACATACCAAACTCACTATGAGCCGCAACTTCGAAGGCGCTATAACATACCAGTGTCGTATCCATCTCATCGATCTATAATGAATTGTATGTCATATAATGTTTCTATTCTAAAACAATTAGCTCCTGGCTATTCACAACAATCAATGGATTATAACATCAAAAGCGAGAAAAAATACATAAAGAATTCTTGAAAATTATATTAATATGTGAGTATTTTTAATAAAACATTTATAATCGATAGAGACTAAATTTGTAAAATACATAAAAAATTTCCCTTGTATTCTGATAATCAATAAATAATCATATATTAGAAATTAAATTATGTTTATCAAAAAACGAAACGAATGACAGCTGTCAAATTGAGATAAATATGATTTTATCCTATTCCGAAATAAGAGGAGAGATTTTGGTATATTTTACAAATGTATTCTATCAAATATTGTTGTATTCTAAAAAGTATTGCTTCCTTGATAAATATTTCTATTTTAATATATTTTAGAATTTTCATAATATGTTTTCTCGTTTCTGACGTCTTTATAATCTAAAGATCCATAGTAAGTAATCAGAAACTTTAAACGTTCATTTGACAATATTCACCGTTCTCACAATGATGTAATCTTCTGCAGTGAGTACAAATGGTTTACCACCCAGGAAAAAAGTAACATTGGGCAAATTATAAATCTGTTCACAGTCCACCTTTAAACAAAGTTTAGCTTCTATTAATAATGCATATTAATATAACAAATAATATATCAAACTTTCATTAATTTATTTCAGCAATTTATTAAATATTTTTAAAAGAAAATTGCCATTACGAAAAATATCATATGTAATTTACATATACTACTCCGTTAAATACGTCAATTGCAATCCGATTATTAATAATTGAAATCTCCATTGGTGGTCCAGCTAGTCGGGAAAAACCCGTGTCGGCAACAGCTTGACAACCAGTTGAACAAAAGGTTTTATTTTCCATTCGAACTCTAAAAAGTACGACATTAATAATCATCTCGTATATAATCCGTAAATGATAAATGTATAATTAGAAAATAATAACATACTTATCCATAGCAAATTGCCAGTATCCTTTGCGAGTAATATTAACATATGTTAACTCTCCGTCATAAAGAGTAGGATCGGAGCCTCCCAATATTAGTACACTACCGGTCGAATTATCCAACAAATTTCTGTACAGATTATACATATTCCTCAATGAAAAAACATAGTATTATTAATACAGAAAAATAAATTATGTAATATATTGAATGTAATATATAATTATGAAAACAAGCTATTTAACTAAAAAAGTATTTTCAAACATGCTGGCGTGTTCAAATGATATTAACATACTCGCTGTCGTAATAAGTGGAGTCATCCAATGTCAGATCACTGTCGATCGTAAACGAAGTAGTTCTGCACATATTATATATCTTTTAATATGAAAAAACAATACTTTCAACGTGTAAAGATAAATTTTGTTGTTCATGAGAAGACAATTTATTTAAATAAAAAAATACGGATTTATAGGCGCATTTTTATACAAACTTTTAGACGCGTGATACATAATTAAGGGAAATACCTTAATCAAAGTATTGTTAATAAAGTATTATTAATTAGTAATAAAGTAGAAAATGGAGGAAATTACTTTGATTAAAGTATTCATTCATCTTCCCTTCGAAACAAATCAATTTTGGAGACGAAAAACGGCAGGAATTAAGTTTAATACCTAATACAAAGAGATTCATACCGATTTAAATAAAAACTAAAAATTGGCGGCGACACCAGGCCTTGTCGAACCATATTAGTAAAAACGGGAGTTACTCCTAAAATAGCTAAATCGGGGTAACCCATTCCCAAGATTCCATCGAATTTTGCATAGAGAAAAGCTATTCCAGGTTCGGTTATCGCTTCCCCGAATGTTTGATTTATAATTTTAAGACCAGCAAACTACAAAAAATTTATGTCTTGAAAGAAATTTTTATAGATTGAGTCTAAATCGTACTGTTTATTGACGATGACTTACATTTACTACGTCAGTAGATAGGTATCCGGACATTTTACCATATTCGTATTGTACTTCGAATAAAGTACCATTTGGTATGTAGGTACGAGAAGTTCGATTATCATATTTTTTATGTGCCACTGTAAAAGATAGTACATAAATGTAAATAAGTTATTGTTAAAAGTGCAAAAATAAATTTCACTTTGTTAATTAACATGTACAAGTGAAAGACAAGCTATCATACTATTTTCTCATTAAAATCATATTCATAGAGTCATAGAGTATCAATTTCTTTAACTGTGTGAACAAGTATTAGGTGTTAAACTTAATTTCTGCCGTTTTTCGTCTCCAAAATTGATTTGTTTCGAAG
>NW_017298535.1:2887-36746 GCF_001594075.2 Trachymyrmex cornetzi
CGAAACAAATCAATTTTGGAGACAAAAAACGGCAGGAATTAAGTTTAACACCTAATATTATACTTCATTAAAATTCTGTAGGTGTGGCAAGAATAAATAATACTTAATATTAACATTATTGTAAGAAATGTTTTTAATAGTTTAAAATTAAATATTATTTATTAAAATATTAGCGCACGGTTTGCAATGCCAATTCCAATTAGCACAAACTTTTCCCTTTTTGTTGTCTACGAACATAAACATAAATATAAATATAAACACAACATTGAAAAAATAATGTTATAATACTTACAGCAAGTTAAGTCATCAATGTCACAGTGTACGGATGGTACCCAGAAATTAGCGGAACCAGTATCGAAAAGTACATTAAATTTTTGCGGTGGAGTTCCAATTGAAATAACGCCATAGTATTGAGCATTCCGAAAATTAAGTAACGGTTCCTCTACAATGCTAGTAAACGTCAAATCACCTTGTTGATGATCGATTCCAATCGATTTTCGAACAGAGGATGTCTTGTGCAACGGAATTCTTAAAAGCATTTAAAAAATTCTGTTATATTGTACGCATATATGTTTCATAAAAACACAAATATATGAACAGATATATATGAATATCGCACAACATATGTACAATATATACGAATTTCAAACAAATTGATAAATCATCTTTAAACTTAATTTAAATACTTCTTATTTCTAAATATTACGTAAGTCTCAATCAAAGGCAATCTGCATTAATCTATTTACGCAAATAGAGATGATCCCGTTATCTACAAAACGATTGCAGCTTTGTTTGCACACGGCAATATTGCACACAGCATATTGCACACACGACAGTATTGCACACAGCACATTGCACACACGACGCTATTGGCCTAATTTACATTGTGCTCTTGATACAGGTACTGGTAATTTTTTAATAAATTATCTTAATTTCAGCGAAACTTATAAACATGATATGTGTATTTAAGTAATCATTTTGATGCGTATTGTACCACTTTAGTACATCATTCTTTAAATACGTAGCTATAAAAATAAAATAATTTAATAGAAAGTTACCAGTTAGTACGCGTATCAAGCGCATGAAGTATATTAAACTAATAGCGTCGTGTGTGCAATATTGTCGTGTGTGCAATATGCCAATATTGTCATGTGTGCAACATGCTGTGTGCAAATGAAACTAGGGAATCGTTTTATAAGCAAATGAAGCCCTCCCTATCAAATAACGTTATATATTTTAGATGCGAACTTCTCCGTTCATGATACGTATTTCACTTAAGACGTAAACAAAATTAAAGTGCAAGCCTCAAAGAAATTTAAAGCATTTTTTTTGTCTGTCCACATTATTCTAACACACAAAGTACATTTTTGTACATTTTGTTTTAATTATGGTTAAAGTATTTATTGTGAATCAATGTTTACACATGCTCACCTATGCAACTCCGAATTGATTAGCACGACGAGTGCGGCAACTGCAAGGAACATTCGAAACATATTTTCTGAATTGTCTGGCGATTAAGTTTAAGAAGATTTGAGAGTTCCAACTCTTTTTCAAATCAGTTCACAATCAGGACGCACAACAAACGAGAATAAAGCCAAATAGCGTTTCCGTGCTATTTATATACTTGTGTATTTGTGTTAGGAAGGACGAAGCGAGCGAAACATTTCAAAAGTGACCTCAGTACTTTTCGTGAATATCTAATAAATTTTTTTTTAAATAATGCGGTTCGCATTTGTCCACTCTCAAATTTCGCATATACGCATGACTCAATGTATTTAAATAAATGAGATTAATAAAAAAGATGCGAGGATGGATCAAATATAAACGAGAATATTTTTTATTATTTAATAGATACAAATAAAAATAAAAAAAAAACAAATTATTTTTCTACATTGTTCCCTGCTACATTGATATATTTTTTCCAACGGATAGAAAGTTTAGCGATCCCCTATTCATAAAAAGTAATAGGTTGTGTCTGCCGATAATTGCGCACGAATTCCTCTATACTGGCATCGTCCTAGAATCATTCCAATTCTTTAGCGACTCAAACAAATAATATTCGCATTGAGACAAATCTTTTCATACGATTATCATTTGTTTGGACTGCTGGAAGAAGAATTAGGAGGACAATACGATTCGTGGACGATACCAGTAGAGAGGAATTTTTGCGCAATCAGTTGCAGACACAATCTACTACTTTTTATGAAAACGGGACCGCCAAACTGCTTATCCGTTGGAAAAATATGTTAATATATAATAGCAGAGTACTATATGGAAAAATAATTTGTTTTTTTTATATTTTCATTCTCGTCTAATATATTTTAAAAAAAATTCCTGTTTATTTGATCCACCCTCGTATTAATCTTTAAAGTATGCATCGTTTGAATATTTTCATTCTCGTCTAATATATTTTTAAAAAAATTCCTGTTTATTTGATCCACCCTCGTATTAATCTTTAAAGTATGCATCGTTTGTCTAGATAGGATAAGCTTATAAAAATAATGATGACAAAAACATGAGACCAGAATAATGAGAGCAATTGAAAGTCAACGCGCTAAATAATACGCAAAAATTTATCTAAAAGCAATGTATAATTCGACGAATATATTTACAGAATTAGATAATTTGGCTCGCTTTGGGCTATTCTCATCAATATATTTAATCTTATTCATCGATGTAAAATGTGTTCCCCAACAAAGCGACAAGTAAATAGAAAAGATCTACAAACACAAACCAATTAAATCGCTGGTTGAAAGGATAATTGTGGAATATACTTTATTTTACAATACGATATTAGGAATTGAATTTTGAAAAATAAAACGGTGTAACTAAGGGATAAATCGCTGTTTAAAACATTGTACGTCAATGTCTACTAATGCCCAATAATGTCCAAATAATACCCATATAATGACTAGGTAATACCTAATTTTTTATGCCCATTAATGCTTTAGTATGATCAAGGATTATGATCTCTATTTTTGTACAATAAATTTTCAGTCATTCCCTGTGCAATGAGACGTCAGGTAAGAGAGATTAAGAAACTAGTTTTTCAAATCCAAACCAATTAAATTGTTAATCGAAAGTACAATTGTGGAAAAAAAGTGAATTAATTGAAAATAATTGTCAACAATCAAAACGTAGTAAAAAAGAAGAAATAATTCGAATGCAAGTACAATGTGTATATATGTTCAAATATGTAAAATAAAAATTTTTTTTAAATGATGTCAAACCGATAATTACACATATATATTTTATGTACTTTCAAATGTGGGAAAATGAAGAAATAAATGAGAGTGAGGTATTCGCAGAAATACGGCCCTCTTACTGTAGTGAATAAATTTTTCTTATTCCTCTATTACAGTTTAAACAACTTGTTCAAAAATTATTTATAATTTTTGTATAATTATTTAAATACACAAAATTATATTTTTTTTAAATATTATATTAAAATTATCATTTCCTAGAAACATAAGATGTATTCAATAACATTAATTGTGGCTTAAGACAGTTTATTGCTTTAGATAAGTTTACAAATGCCGAGTTGGCATGAAGAGAATACACATACTTTTATATTTTATTTTTCAAAAAGAGGAAAAATTGAAATTAACAGATCCAATTATATTCATTGTATCGCGTGACAATGCAATATTATGCTGAAATAATGGGGTATATAAAGTAACAAATTGATAACGATAATGTCGCACATCTTCGTTCTAATTTTTTAAAATATATTATGTACGCATTTATCTAAGAATATAATTAACGCTTAAGTAATCTCGAATAAAAAGTACAATAAGCATAAGAATCATGGATCTCAATGTTTTAAAGAAAGATTCTAAGAAGATTGTGGGACTTATTTATTTACTTATTACTATCATTTAATAAATCTAGCATTTAAAGCAATCTCTGGAGAAAACAATACTTATTTTGCGTGCGCAAATCCGATTCGGTCGTTTCCCATGTCGAACTCAATATAAATTTGATTGAAAAACGGGACGCCCAAAACCCAAATATTCTCACTCGAATTCGTGAAAGCGCTTGTACATAACATATTATTCTCATCGAGCTACAACAAATTGAATACGGTATAATGTTTCTATTCTGAACCAATTTATAATTTTTGGCTACTCATTACCATTTTAGATTATGACATCAGAAGCGAGAAAAATATTTAAAGAAACACAAATTATATCAAATTGTGTTTTTTTTAATGTACATTGTAATCTGTCATTTGTAAAATATATTTAAAACTTTTTATGTGTTCCAGTAACATAAATAACCATGTTATTGAAATTAAATTATAATTAGAAAACGAAATAAGCTATATGACAGCTGTCGAACTGAAAGAAATATAATTTTTTATTCCGAAATGAAAGAAATGTTTTTGTATTTTGAAAATATTTTATCAAGTTTTTCCATTAAATGCAAAAATTATTATCTTCAGAAATGCATATAATACTTTGTGCAAGAATTTTCTTGTATTTTGTCGCTTCCAACATTATCAATCTGAAGTTTTTTTGGTGAAAAATTATAAGCCTTAAACCTTTATTTGGCGATATTTACCACTTTCACGTCAATATAATCTTCACCAGAGAATAGAAATATTTGACCACCTAGGACGAAATAAATGTGGGGCAAATCATGAATGCCGTTACAGTCCACCTTTAAACAAAGGTTAATGTTAATAACCTATATACTATTGTAATTAGTAATAAATCCAGCATTTATTACTATATACTTCAATAATTTATTTAGTTGTATTAAAAAAGAACTGCTATTGTGAAAATCGCGTCTAATTACAATTGTTTGTTCACCACGATAAAATGCTCCAATCTGTTTGTTAATAACTGCGATTTCCGATGCTGGTCCTGATATCCCCGGAAAACCAGTGTGGATGATAGCTTCACAGCCATTCGCACATATAGTTGTATCATAATTCATTACTATCCTACAGCATTAACAATTAGCTGGTATATAATTTGTAGCTCATATATGTATGTAATTTAAAAATGATTACGTACTGATCCATAGTAAATTGCCAGTATCCTTTCGTGGTTACATTAACATACTTCAACGTGCCGGAATAGTAAGCGGGATCGGAACCACCCAATATCAGTTTACTAGGAAAATTTCTGTAAGGATTATATATTTTTTAATATTAAACAATATTGTTTCTCCATATTAAAAAGACAAATTTTGTTATATGGTAAGACAATCTTATTTTAATGTATTTTAAACGTTTTTAAGTAAAAAAGTATTTTTAAACATGCGTAGAAGAAAGATACTTGCTGATTTAGATAAAAACTAAAAACAGGTGCCAACACTAGGCTTTGTTCAATCATGTTGGAGAAAACGGGTGGCACTCCTTTCATAGATATTGCGGGATAACCCAGTCCTAAGATTCCATCGAATTTCAGAATAGAAAAAGCCGGATCCATCTCTATCGCTTCTGTGAATGTTTGATCTAGAACACTAATGCCAGCAATCTACAAAAAAATCAATATGTGTTATTTCAAAAAATTTTTATAAATTATTTTTATATTTAATGGAATTAATTGAAACTAAATCTAACTGTTGTTTTACAGCAACTTACATTCACTATATCAGTAGATAAGTATCCAGTTAGACTACCGACCACGTAATCAAGCTCGATGTGAGTACCAATTTCTACGTATGTATGCGATTTCTCACTATCATATTTTTTACGTGATGCTGTACAAAACAGTAAAAGAAAACTAGTTATTGCTAAAGATGCTAAAAATAAATTTTTCTTTATTTATTTAAAGATATATTAACAATCGTTATAATATCAAATGTATTTATTATTTTTTCACTTAACATATAACATATAAACATACATATATAAATTGTATCTTATGTCAAACGCGATCATTTGTACCTTTAGAATATATGTATGATAAATAAAATAAACCACATGTGATGGTGAAACTTAATTTCGTAATATAATATTTACCTTCTCAGTGATTTTAACTTTAAAACTATTATATTTAAATCATCATAAAACTTGTACTTGAAATATGGTAGATCGTGTTCATACTCTATATTTTTACTTGATATAAGACATTAAAATAAAAGAAAGCAATTAAAATCGTTTCCATATATATAATTATTAGTAACTATTATATAGTGATGTTATTAATTATAAATGTACTTGTATATGTTACAGTCAAAGCGTCAATTCAGTAAATGTGTACATCTACTGTTGTCTACTACAATCGATGTATATATATATATATATATATATATATGCATTTACTATAATAAATTTTATATGAACGTGTATATATCAAGGAACTGAGACAATAAAAAGCCCAAAATCGAGACATGGCGTGTTGCTGGAAAGTATAAGTATTTACAAAAATGTATACACTTTGACTGTGATATATGTAACTAACGTAAAGTATAAATATAATATAAATATGAATATAAAAAAGTAATGGAATGTCGAAGAAAATGTGACGTTATGATTTACTTACAGCAAGCAGTGTTATTAATCATAGGTATAACATTTTCGCAAGTTATGGATGGTACAAAAAAATTTGAAGAACCAGTGTCAAAAAGTACGTTAAACTCCTGCGGTGGAGTTCCAATTGAGATAACGCCATAGTAATATCTCTTATAAAAATTGAACAGTGGTTTCATTATATCTTCACCAATCTGACTACTATTCAAAAGAGTTATAGGCCAATTACTTCGGATATTATCGATGTCAATCGCTTTTAATGTAGGGTATAACGGAATACTTAAAACATAAAAAAAGAGTCCATTATACTATATGTATATATGTTTCATAAATACACAATATGGTACAACATATGTATATACGAATTTCAGACAAATTGATTAATCATCTATAAACTTAATCTAGTTACATCTTAGATATTATTTAAGCATTTTAGTATTAAAAAATAGATGTTCTACATTAATTTATTTACACAGGATGTTTGTGTATTTTAAATGCAAACTTGTCTTTTCATGACACTCATTTAAGGTATACAGATGATAAAATTATAACTTTAAAAGGATACTCAAAAAAATGATGTAAATGTCTATTTACATCATTTTGACACACAAAGTACATTTTTCTATAGTTTTAGTCTAATTACTGTTGAAACATTTATTTGAATCAACGTTTACATTATCTCACCTCAGTAATTCCGAGTTGCTCAGCACGACGAGTGTCGCGATTACTATGAAAAGTCGAAACATATTATTTCTCGATTTTCCTAGCGACTAAAGCTATCAAGTATCAAAAAAGTTTTAGATATAAACTTTCTTTTCAAATCAGTTTACAGTCAAAACGCACAACAGAATATAAGAGCAAAGCCAATTATATTACCACTGTTCATTGGCTGCTGTTTTCGAGCTTACGTGTTCGTGTTTAGGAATAGGTGAAAAGGACAATTGAGTTGGCACCAAGTGAAAAATAATAATGAAATCGACGTCGATTCGATGTCGATTTAATTTCTCTGGGCAGAACGTTCTAAAAACAATCTCAGTTCTTTTCGTCAAATTTAATCTCTCATAAATTAAAAAAAATTGCGTTTCGCGCATTTACGCATATTTCACATATAGATATTAGAGCAACTCTATATATTTAAATAAATTTGGAAAAAAATATTAATCTTAAGAAGTATGCATTGTTCGTCTTGGTAAGATAGGTGTACAAAAGAAATAGTGTAATAAATAAATGAAATAATGAGAGCAATTTAAAGTCGTTGTGATAAACAATGCACAAAAGTTTATCTAAAAACAATATACAGAGTGCCCCGAAATTCGAGGATAATATTATTACGACGTGAAACACTTCGTGAATATAATTAAGTAATAAAAGTGTAAGCTATTCTTTTTTCTATAAAATAATTTTTTAAATATAAACATTTAGAGTTTGATTAATCATAAACGTTAGTTAAAAAGTCATCTGTTCATGTGATAGTGTACGTATAGCGGCACAATGTTATACCATTGCATGCACATCACATACGGACAGATGATTTTTAATCAACGTTTAGTCAAACTGTACTGGAATTTTTACTATCATATCTACTATGTGTTGCTGTAAAAAATAATACATAAAAGTAACTCAATTACAATTTATAAAATCAATTGTAAAAATTGTAATGCTTCATATGTAGGCCAAACGAAGAGGCAGTTGCAAACAAGATTAAAAGAACACAAAAACAACTTAAAATCTGATCCTTCCAAACACTCAGTTATTTCAGAATACATATTAAATACAAATTGATTGAGAAAATGTAAGAATCCTAGAATTTGAACATAATTATAACAAAAGATTGATTACAGAGATGATACACATCAAGGAGCAAATAAATGGAATTAAAAAAGATATAGAAATGTTGGATGGATCATATTTCGACATCTTAAAAGAACTTTCAAATAGCAATCTATAGCTAACTTTGACACACGCTATTGTTTTATGTCTTTGACATATAATATATACAATATACATTGTACAGTAACTATAGTTTGGTTTTTAGTCATCCTTGGGACTCGTCAATAGAAACAGTTCCAAATAATTACTGCCAGTACTTCTTAATTCTTATTTAAATTTTGTGTTTTATTTTACACCATGACGTAAGTTTTTCACTGCTCCTTGTTCTGTTTTTGTCAAGAAATCATTTTATTCTTAATTTTGTAATTTTATTTAAACATAGATTTTTACATCTTGACTATTATTAATATCACTGGACTCTTAACATCGATTCTCATCATCTAACGAGGATTATAGCTACAGAAATTTTATATCTTGACTGTAATTATTGCGGATATGGTATAAGATGCGGATATGCTATAAGTATATTCAAAGAAGCCGATGATTTATGGAATGTGACTGCTTTTATGATTCAGATTATTGTCAATTATAGTTTTATACACCAAAATGTAAGGCTTTACGATTATCACACTGATGAAGGCTTTGTAAGTCGAAACATATATATATTATATATTTTAAGACACATATTAATTAAATTATTAATCAAACATCTCTTTTTACTCATTTATTGGTCGTTATTAAGATACATATTGTTTTACGGTCCAAACATTCGAACGCTTGTTATACTTATTTATTTATTAAAAAAGGTACTTATATGAAAGGCAAATATTTATTATATACACATATATATATATAAAATAATTATAAATACTTCTTTTAGGATATTAATTAAATAAAAAAGTCAGTATATGAAACCAACAATATATAATAAGAATGTACACTTTACTTTAATAGATTTCGTTGCACTCATAATATTCTGTAACAATATGATAATAAGTTGAAAGAATAATTTTTGTACCAAATTATTAATAAAAATAATATTCCACATTTTTTTTTAATTTTTAAAAATATTACGTACGTATTTATTTAAAAGTATACCATTTAGATTTTTAGTTAATCACAAATAAAAATTATAAGATAATAAACATATGAATCAGTATTCTAAAATATTTGTCTTAATTTTTTGCTCCTTATTGTCATTTAAATATTCTAACATTTGTGTACAAAAACCTGTAAAAAGATACGAATTTCTTATTACTTTTTAGAAGCGAATCCGATCCGATCGTTCTTCATGTCAAACTCGATAAAATATCGACGTATAAATACATTTCCCAAAACCCATTCCGATTTCACATACTCATCACTGAAATATGGACTCTCAAAAGCGCTCATACATTTCGTAGTATTGTTTTCTGTGACCTACAATAAATTAAATGCAGCAAGCCATTTCTATTTTAAACAATTTAAAATGTAATTTGATGTTACGTCATAAATATAATCTGCATGAGTGACTTCGAATGATTTACCACCTATGAAGAAACTAATATTGGGCAAGTTAAGAACCCTATTGCAGTCCACCTTTAAATGAAGCTTAATGTTAGTAAATTATATTAATGTAATCAGTAATATATATCATACGTTTATTAATATATTTCTGTAATTCATTTAATGATGGAAGCGAGAGGAAAGTGTCATTACTTACAATTATTTCTTCGTTAATATAAGTAGCTCCGATCAGTTCGTTAATAACTTCAATATCCAATTGTGGTCCAATTAGCACAGCAGTACCCGTGTCGACAATAGCTTGACAGCTACTCGAGCATAAACTGCTATGTTCTATTTGAATCCTAAAGTACGATTGCATTAACAATTATATACAATTTATGGCTGGCACACACATACGTGTAATATAGAGACATCTACTTATCCATCGTAAATTGCCAGGATCCTTTATGGGTAATGTTAACATATGTAATCTTGCCTAAATAATGATTGGGATCGGAGCCACCCAATATCAGTTCACCAACAAATTTGGACACAGGATTTCTGTACAGATTATACATTTTTTAATATGGAAAACAAATTTTATAATATAAGAAGACAAACTATTTAAATAAAAAATATTTTTAAACACCCGTAGCGCATAAAGAATAATACATGCCGATTTATATAAAAACTAAAAACTGGCTCCACCAGGCCTTGTTTAATCATGTTATTAAAAACGGGAGTCATTCCTTTGGCAATTACTTCTTCGGGGTATCCCATTCCCAAGATACCGTCAAATTCTGCATAGCGTAAGACGGTCCCCGATTCGTTTATTGCTTCCCCGAATATTTGATTTCGAATATTAAGGCCAGCAATCTACAAGGAATTGATATAATAATTTTTAGGAATTTTTATAAATTATTATTGAAACTATATAGAATGCTGTATTCTTGATAATGACTCACATACATTCACTACATCCATAGATAAGTATCCGGACACCTCACCACTATCATATAAAATATTGAATGGAGTATCATTTTCCACGTATGTGCTGGATTTTTCGTATTCATATCTATTATGTGTCCCTGTATGAAATAGTATAAAAGTACAATTAAAAATTCTAGACATTAATTTTTCTGTATTAATTTAAAATTTAAATATATATATAATTAACATTTATTAAATCAGTAAGTATATTTATATTTATATATTTTGCATTAAAACGTGATTTGTAACTTGTGGCAAAGTTCGTTGGCACTCTTAAAATAAGCATGATAAATAAAATAAATTGCATGTATAAATTGTGAAACTTAGTTCTATAATATTTACCTGCTCGCTGATTTTAATTTTCATAATATTGAAACTTTTAACATTAAAACTTTTAGGTTTCCTTTCACTATTTTAAACTTTACTATAGATAGAAAAGATACAGTTCTACAGATAAAACTATTTTAAACTTTACTATAGATAGAAAAGATACAATTTTACAGCATCGTACCTATTCTAAATCTTTACGTCAATTATTTCGACATGAATAATTCAAATAGGAAAAGCAATAAAAATTATTTCCGTATGTACAATAATAATATTGTTAAATATAAATGTAATTTTATATATAACAAACAAAATATTGAAGAAATAGCGACGTTAATATGATATACTCACAGCAAGCAACGTTGTACAGATTACAGTTTGAAGACGGTACCCAGAAATCTGAGGAACCAGTGTCGATAAGTATTTTAAACTTCTGCGGTGGAGTTCCGATTGTGACAAGGCCGTAGTAAGAAATATTGTAATCATTAAGTAAACGTTCCCTTAGAATGCTAGTACTTCTAACTAAACGATGCTGTCGACGATAGATGGCAATCGATCTTTGAAAGGTGTTTGTCTCGTATAAGGAAATTCTTGAGGCAACATAAAGAAAATTTTATTATATTTTATGTATATGATTACACGAATATTATACAATATATACAAATTGAGTGATCATCTTCAAACGCTTCCTAATTTTGAAAATTAATAAAGCCTCAATAATTTAGTGTCAATAAATAAATACTATCTTTATTTATCAATTTATGTATTACATGATATTTAGTTATTTTATATTCGTTTTATATTCGACGCTTCTCTCATTTAAGCCATGATAAAAAAAAGTGTAAGCCTCGAAGAAAACCTCAAGCATTTTTTTATCTGTCATACAAAGTACATTTTATCATAAATTTGTTCTAATTATCGTTGAAGTATTAGTCGCGAATCTTCGTTTACATATGCTCAGCCCACCTTCGCAATTCCGCGTTGATCAGTACGGCGAGTGCGACGACCGTCACAAAAAGTCGAAACATGTTTTTCGAATTTCCTGATGATTAAAGCTGCAAGAATCGAAAAGATTTTAGGGACATTGTAATTCTCTTTCGCGCGAAGTCTTTCTCTTCACAGTCAAAACGCACAACAGAAAAAGGACGTACTTGGTCATTAGTATTCCCAATATAAATATTGTTTATATACAAGCTTATGTATGTACGTTCTTGTGTTTGTAATAGAGTAAAAAGTATGACAGAATGCGCGAAGCGTTCTAAAAGCAATCTTAATAGCTCAATTTAATTTATAATATTTTTTTTAATTACATTTTTCATATACGCATATTTCATATATACTCATTAATGTGTTTCGATGAATTTAAATAAATTCAATGATTATTGAAAAAGACGAAATTAATCTTTGAAAGAATATTATTGCCTTGATAGGATAGTTTAATCAATATTATAATGCTTCCACATTAAGCTTAAATAATCATACATTGCAATAAACCATTTCAAAATTCTAAGTATTTTCGAAATTTCCGAGAATATTCTTAATGTCAAAAATGATTTAAAATTTTTTTTAATTTTCTACATTTTCAAGAATTTGAGATTTTATGCTGTAAAGACTTAAATTTTTTTAATAATTGGTAAGATATTGAAATGTAATTAGGAATAAAGTAAAATAAATATTTCAATTTTAAAAAAAATTATTTTTTTTTTTTACATTTACATTATAAGTAAGATTATGATGGATATAATAACATTATGTTTAAATATTGAAATATTATTAAAACTCACCAGAATATAATTATAAATATGTAAAATACGAATTATATACATCCTTGATCAAATATGTAAACGTGATCTCAAAATCAAGAACAGATAATATATACTTAAGCCATACATATAAGATATTTCATTTATTTTAGAATAATGTTGTTTAGGAAATGCGTTTAAAATATATAAATAAATTATAAATAGAAAATAAGCTATGAATAGAAATCATTATTCAAAAAAATTTGTTTTAATTATTCACTTATTACTGTCATTTAAGTCTTCTAACATTTAGAAGTGATCTTGGAAAGTCAATCGATAATTATTTTGCAGGGGCAAATCCCATTCTGTGGTGCCCCATATCAAACTTGGTATAATATCGTCGAATAAATACATTGCTCAAAATCCATGACGGATATTCTACATAATTTTTCTGAAAGTAGCTTATGCATTCCATCTCATTTTGTTTATTCTACAATAAATTAAATAAGCATAATATTTTCTATTATAAAACAATTTAAAACAATCAAAAATGATTTTGTAACAATATTTCTATTCTAAACCGTTATTCGACAATATATATTTACCTTAAATATTAATATATAATCTTTACTAGTGAGACTGAATATTTTACCACCTATGACGAAATCGACATTGGGCAAATTAGAAATCTGGTCACAGTCCACCTTTAATAAAGGATTAGAATTAGTAATCTATATTAGTAATATATCAAACATTTATCTATTTACAATAATAAGATTAGAAATAAGACCGTTTATGTTAGAAACATTATTTTAAATATGAAGCGCCACTACGGTCTGAATGTTAAGATATTGAACTATTATATATATTTATTTAAATGAATTAATTTCAGAAATTATAATTGCGTGCCAATATGGTTGTTGGATTTTCAACGTAATCAATCTGAAATATTAATAATTCCCCCAAATTTCCCAAATTTAATTTTTAAAAACTGTAATAAACTTATAGCCCGCAATTATAATTTCTGAAATTAATTCATTTAAATGAATATATATAATAGTTCAACATTTTAACATTCAGACCGTAGTGGCGCTTCGTATTTAAAGTAATTTATCTATTTATTTTAGTAATTTATTTTAAAATATTGAAAAAGAATTGCTATTGCGAACAGTTGTTATCTATTATTTACAATTGTTTCGCCGTTAGGAGCAATAACTCCGATCTGTTCGTTAATAGTAGCGATATCCCATGATGGTCCTACTAGAGTGGAGGTGCCCGTATCGATGACAGCTTGACAACCATTCGCGCATACAGTACTACCTCCTATTTGAACTCTACACATTATGACAGCATTAATAATTAGATGGTGTATAACTAGGCAACAATGAAGATGTATCCTAATGGCTGTATTAAAACAGCCAATTCTTATTAATTTTGTGGTACTGGTAACGAATATGTCAAATTGAATATTAGCTTTGGTTTTCATAATATATTAATTGTAAATATTAATAATCAGTCTTATAAATGATTGTAAATATTAATAATCTCTGATATCACTGTCCAACGCCTCTCATCAAAATCATCAAATCTTGCAATACAATAATGATCGAATAGTCATTTTCGATGTATTTTTATCTGCTAAATACGAATTTGTTATTTAAACTTGACTATTACGTTTTAAAATAAAAAAAAAAGGCGTCAAAAAGGTGTTAAACAAACTGATTCATGTTCAATAGACAAAAATCCGAAATTCCTGTTCATATTCACGATAAAAACAAAAAATTAAATTTTATTGCCCAATATAATCTGTATAAATCGTCATACGCATAATTTAGAAAATAATCACGTACTTGTCCATAGTAAATTGCCAATATCCTTTGCGGGTCACATTAACATACGTAAACTCGCCTTCATAACGAGCGAAATTTGAACCACCCAATATCAATTCACCACCTACTGCGTACAAGGGATTTCTGTATAGATTATATATTTTTTAATATAGAAAAATAATATTTTTTTAATATGGAAGAACAAATTTTGTATAAGAGAGAAGGCAAACTATTTAAAAATATTGTTAGACACATGCCGATTTATATAGATACTAAAAACTGGTAGCTCTACCAGGCCTTGTTCTATCATGTTTATAAAAACGGGAGTCATTCTTTTGGAAGATATCTCGAGGTAACCCATTCCTAAGATACCATCGAATTTCCAATGGACAAAATTGGATCCCAATTCCCTTATCGCTTCTCCAAATGTTTGATATTGAACATCAAAGCCAGCAAACTGCAAAGTTAAGGTTTTTTTTAGAAAATCTTTATAAAATGTAACTGAGATGGAATAAGACTGCTGGCCTGATAATTACTCACATTCACTACATCAGTAGATAAGTATCCATATACACTACCACCGATGTATGAAATATTGAACGGAATATTATTTGGTGTGTATGTGCTGGATTTTTTATTGTCATATCTATTATGTGACGCTGTCAAAAATAGCACATAAAAGTAAATCAGTTATTATTAAATATTCTAGAAATGAAATTCTCTTCATTACACTGTATGTAAATGAATAATATTTTAAATCATCAAATATATTAATACTTATATTTTTTACTTTAATACATGAGCTGCATTTTAGATCTATCAAAGAGCATTTGTATATTTACAAAATAAGCATAAAATAAAATAAACAGAATAAACCGCTTGATTTTGAACATATATAATACCATAATATTTTGTCTATTTAATGATTTTTATTTTTAAAGTCTTAGAAACTTTCAGACTTTAAACCGTTTAAAAAATTTCACGTAAAATGTGAATGGAGAGATACAATTCTCTGGAATCATACTTAATAATTATTAAAGTAAAAAAACAGTTAAAATTATTTTCATATGTACAATAAGAATATTAAATACAAATATATTTGTATAAATAATGAAATGATTATAAGTGAAATTTTAACCAAAGAATAAATCAAATTAAAAGAAACATTCTAGTTTTCAAAATGGTTAAAATGAACTTTGGTGCTAAATAATGCTTTATATGTAAAATTTTCGATAACAATTTTAAATTTTATAAACAAAATTACTTAAATAGACTAATGAGAGTCAAATTTGCGGTGAATTGTGTGTGCAATAAATTATTTAATACATAATACTTATGCATTAATCTTCATACGTTTCAGCCATCATTCGGGCCATCTTCAGTGTGAAACAAATAGATAATAGAGAAATCTTGGCTGAAGTGACGTATGAAGATTAATGTATAAGTATCATGTATTAAATAATTTATTGCATAATTCACCGCAAATTTGACTCTCATTAGCCTATTTATGTAATTTTGTTTGACAATCTCGAGAGTTATAAGTTGAGAATTTTGTTTAAATTTTATAAATTACGTTCTAATTCGGTTTGCCGAATTTAAAGTGTAATCATAAAAAACTAAAGCTGGATCGAAATAATATCACAAATCACATTAACTGTCAATTTTGATAATGATATTAATAAGCATTTTAAATAATAGAATATCAAAGAAATAGCGATGTTATATGATACAGGCTGTGTTCGAAAATTCACTGCTAGTATAGTACTGAAAACCTGTAGTTTACTGCATTACATGCACTATAGTTTTTCAATGGTTTTTTCAGTTAATTTTGAAACATAGCCATACTTACAGCAACTAAGACGGCATTTTTTGGATGGTACCCAGAGATCTGAGGAACCAGTGTCAATTAGGACTTTAAACTTCTGCGGTGGAGTTCCAATTGAGATAATAATATAGTACGCAGAATAATCATTATACAGAGGTTTCCTTACAATGCCAATATTCGGAGCCAAAGTAACCTGTCGACGATGGATGTCAGATTCTTTCAAAGATTTTTGAATAGAGTGTGTCTTGTACAATGGAATCCTTGAAAAGCAATAAAAAAGTACCACTTAAGCGAATAATACGCATATACATATAAATCATACAACATATGTATAAACAAATTTTGAAAAAATCAAATATTGTATATTTTTAAAAACTATTAAAGCTTTAATATTTTGATATTAAGAAATAACTGCTATCGGGATTAAAGTTTAGGTCTTTTAAATGCAAATTGCTTCATTTGTGAGGCTTATATGTGATTTAAGATGTGACAAAGACGATAAAAATGCAAACCTCAAACTTCTTTACCTGCCGATTTTACTCGGACAAAGTACATTTTTCTATAGATTTGTTCTAATAATCGTAACATTTACTGCCAATGAACGTTTACATTTGCTCACCTTAACATTTTCGCGTCGATCAGTACGAATATTGCGACTGCAACAGAAAAACGAAACATGTTTCCCAAATTCTTTGATAATTAAAGCTACAAAAATCAAGAAGGTTTCAGAGACGTTGTAACTTCTTTTCAAATTAGGCTACAGCCGAACCGTACAACAGAAAAAAAAAACAAAATCAATCATTAGCGCTTATATATATCGTATATATGCGATGCTGCTTATGTCTGAAGACACGGTAGTGTTTCGGCGCTATAAAAAGCGAAGCGTCATGGTACAAGCTTACGTATGTACATGTTTTTATTTAAAAGTGTGAAGACAAAAAAGGACGCAAAGCGTTCTAAAAGCGATTATAATAGTTCTTTTCATTAATCTAACCTGTAACTAATTTTTTGAAAAATTCTTTTCGCACATATTTCGATTATACGTATAATATTAGTGTGTTTATGTATTTTAATTTAATAAATTCAATGATTAATGAAAAACAGATAAAATATCAATCTTCGAAAATATGTATTGCTTTCCTTGATATCATAGGCTTATGCAAGCGGTGGTATAATATGAAAAAAATACTTTCCGTTTGATAAAACACATTGTAAACATATTAATTTTTGATTGTCTTAAAACGAAATGGAATTTTATATTTTTGCCTGTTACTTTATATTATATAAATTATGTAAAAGCATCTTAAAATATTATGCTAACTTAAAATACATTATTGTAACTATGCACATACGTTATAAACATGTATAAAATACTCATAATTAACATTTAATTAGAACTTTGTTTTCGCATCATGAGATACGTCCAAAAGGTATGTTTAATAAATTAAAAAATAGACTTTAGAACTAATTATAAGCTAATAAGCAATTATAAGTTAATTAACAAATGTACAAGAGAGCAGAAATTCTGTAATATTACTTGTGTACAAATCTATATTATTATGAAACCTAAAGAATTTACGGAAAATACTGCATTTTCTTTAAAAATAAACAAAATATACAAAAAAATCTGGTTTTCTCAATAAAGCAGTCACTTAAGGACTATAAGATTCAATTAATCATAATAAAGATGAAACCGGATCAATTAAAACGAATGCTAAATTCCGTAATGGTATCACGCTACGCAAAGGTTATGTAAGAAAAAATATAAGGAATTCATTAAGAATTCAACAAACATTGTTTATATAAGGAATACCAATTATACTATAAGATTAAGGATCAAGATATTATTAAATCCAAGATCAAGTTGACACATAATTATATGACATCCGTAAAGTTTGGTCATTATACTAATGAGTTAAATTCTTTTATAAATCAATTCTTGCGAGAAAAATGAGAAAATGTTGCATAAATGACACATTCCACAGAATGTTTAACTATTACTGTTCTAGCCATTTTCTTTTATTATTATTGAGTTAGATATTATCATTGTGCATTGATATTGTATTATGATTAATTTCTGTAACTTAAAAGCGATCTTAGTGTTGAAAAGTTCTTACGTCGGTCCGATTATATTTTTTTGTCGTATTTTATTCAGCACTATCTGTAATAGTTCCTTGTACTTGTAAGTTTTAAAAATATGTTTAAATGCAAATTTATAATATTTATAATAAAAATATTAAAAAAGATACTTATATAAAAGACAAATGTTTATAAAATATGAAATAGTACTTTTTGAATTATCATATTTAAGTAAAATTGAAGGGTCGGTATATGAAATCAACATATCTACAATATATGACAGGAATGTATACTTTATTTTAATAATCTTCGATATATTCATAATATCATGTCATAAAACAATATTATGCTAAACGAATAGATTGTACTAAATCATTAATAAGAATAATATTATATATACATTTCTGTTGTGATTTTGGAAAGTATCACATACATATCTAAGAATCGCATAAACAATCACAAAAATTTATAAGGTAACAAACATAGGAATCATTGTTTCATAAACTTTATCTTAATAATTCGCCTATTATTGTAGTTTAGATCTTTCAACATTTATCTATAAAAATGTGTAAAGAGAAATGAATTTCTTAATATACACTAGACTTCGCACAGGCGAATCCTATCCGGTCATGCTTCATGTCGAACTCGGTATAATATCGACGTAAAAATATATCGCCCAAAGTCCACATTGGATTTTCCTCACTCTGATAGTTACTCACGAAGGCGCTCATACACACCATCTCATTCTTATATATTTCCTATAACGAATCAAATATGGCATGACATTTCGATTCTAAGAAAATTTAAACCGTCACATATTTGAAGATATTTACCCTAATAATATAATCTTCACCAGAGAGTCTGAGTTTTTTAAAACCACCTACGATGAAATCGATATTGGGTAAATTAGAAGTCTTGTTGCAGTCCACCTTTAAATAAAGCTTAGTATTAGTAAATTGTGTTAGTATAATCAATAATATATCAAATTTCTATTAATATATTTCAATATAATCTATTAAATTTATTTAATATTAAAAGAGAATTGCCATTGTGATAAATGTCACTATTTACAAATATTCCTCTCGTAAAATTATAATGATTAGCTCCTATCCGTCTATTAATAATTGTGACATCTGTTGATGGTCCAATTATCAGAGAAGTACCCGTGTCGGCAATAGCTTGACAGCTATTCGCGCATAAAATCTTATCTTCCATTTTAATCCTACAGTGAGATAATACTAATATTTATCTGGCATATAATTGTGCTATAATTGTAACATACGTACAATTTAAAAAATAATAACGTACTTATCTAAAGTAAATTGCCAAAATCCCTTTTGAGTAACATCAACATACGTAAATTCGCCTAAGTAAAGCCTGTCATCGGAGTCTCCCAATATCAGTTCACCATCCCAACTGACATTAGGATTTCTGTATAGATTAATATTGTTTAATGTGAAAGAACAAATGTTGAGTATGAGAAAACAAACTATTTAAGAGAAAAAATATTTTTTAAACACGTGTAATACAGAAATATACGTGCCGTTCAATATAGAAACTAAAAATTGGATTCTTCACTAGCCGTTGATTAATTAAGTTGATAAAAAGTGGAGTCGCTCCTGTAAAAGCTAATGTTGGATAACTCAGTCCCAAAATTCCGTCGTACATTGCATATTCGAAGGACTTTCCGTGCTGCCGTGTTATTTCCCCAAATGTTTGATTTTCAACATCAACGCCTGCAATCTATAAAAAAAATTACGTGTTTCTTTAAAACACTTTTATAATTAACAATTGGGACTAAATAAAACTATTTGCTTGATGACGACTCACATTCACTACATCAATTGATAAGAATCCACTAACAGCACCATTTTCGTACTGAATTCCGTAATGTCTACCATCTGGTCTATATGTGCTGGATTTTTTGTTATCATATTTATTATGGATCACTGTGTAAAATATAATACGTAAAAGTAAATCAGTTAATATATTACAAATTTTAGAAATAAATTTTTCTGTATCAGTATGATATATGTATAATTAACAATAGTTTAAATCATCAAATGTATGAATATTTATATTTTTTACTTTAATACACGATTTATAAAATCATGTAAAAATTATTTGTGCCTTGAGAATATAAGTGTGACAAATATCTAAATTAAATCTCACATAATAGAGAAACTCAGTTGCATAATAGTTATCTGCTCAATGATTTAACTTCTTAAGCATTAAAACTTTTAAATTTTAAATTATTAAAAAAATTTTATTTGAAATGTGAATAGAAAGGATACAATTTTACATTGTCTCTATTCTATATTTCTACCGTTCTACGTCAACCATTAAAGTAGAAAAAAAGCAACAAAATTATTTTTATATACGCAATAATATTATTAAATATAAATATACTTTTACAAATAATGGAATATTGAAGATATAACGACGTTATGATATACTTACTGCAAACACGGTTGCTCATTGTGAGTTCACAAATTATGGATGGTATCCAGAGATCTGGGGAACCAGTATCTATAAGTACATTAAACTTCTGCGGTGGAGTTCCAATTGTAATGTTACCATAGTATGCAATATCCCCATCACTAAACAGAGGTTGCTTTCTTGCAATATAAGTTTCACGAGTCAGTCGATCAAAATTTGTATCAATCGATTTTTGCCGGAAGTTTATCTTATGCAACACAATTCTTGAAACAATATAAATAAAATTCCATATTATATTTTACATATACATATTGACGTATGTATGTGTCACATAAACGCAAATATACAAATATCGTATAAGATATATATACGAATTGATTAATCATCTGCAAATTATTCTTATTTTTGAAAATTACTAAAGCCTCAACGCGTTACTATTAAGAAATAAATGCCAATTTCTCTGTTCTCATGTCATCTAAAAGAACAATTGCTAATTTCCTAGTTATTTGTCAAACGTCAGACTGTATGCATCAAAGCATACATGCATGCTTATCATTCAAGAAATCGAGCATCGTAAGATTCTATTTTAAATTACAAAAAATTACAAATCGAAGGAAATCTTAAACATATCTTTAGAAATAATGGAGTACTGTATATTCGAAGAATTTGCACGAGATATTTCCCTATTTGTAAAGATATTCTTGGTTTTTCTATCCACTTTACTCTGATGTACAAATTACATACAAGTACATTTTAAAAATTTGCCCTAATTGTCGTTGAAATATTTATCACAAATCGACGTTTATACATGCTTACCTTCGAAACGAAACGTTGAGTACGACGAGTGTTGCTATCACTACGAAATGTCGAAACATGTTTTCCAAATATCCTGATAATTAAAGATACAAAAATTAAGATTTTAGAGATATTGTAATTCCGTTTCGAATTTATCCACATCCAAAATGTACAACAGAAAAAAGACAAGTCAATCAAGTTAGTGCTCCGAATGCTGTTTATATACAAATTTATATATCTGCTTGTATTTATAAAAAGGTGAAAAGGATAAACGTGCGATATGTTCTAAAAGCACTCTCCATAATTTATAATCTAGTCTTTAATTATTCTTTAAAAAAATTCTCATATATAGTTCAACTAAGTGTTATTGTTTTTTATTATTTCTCATATATACTCATATTTCGCATATACTCATTAATATATTCATAATACTCATTAACATATGATACATTTAAATAAATTCAACGATTATATATAACTGAAAATGGACAAAAAATGTATTGTTGACTTTGATAAAGTGTTTATATAAACATTAGTATGATACTTTCATGTCAAGATTGAATAGAGTCGTATATTATAGCGGACAGAAATTCTAGAAATTTTTCGAAATTTTCAAAAATATTTTCCTTGTTAATAAAAATATTTTTAAATATTTTAATTTTCAAAAATTCTGGACTTTAAATTGCAAAAATTTAAATTCTCAAAAATTATCGGCAAGATTTAAATGCAATTAGAAACAAGCTAAAATAAATCATAACTTTAAGACTTTATTTTTTTTTACATTTTTATTATGAGTAATACTATGATAGATAAAACATTATCTTTAAACGTTGATATTATTCTTAAAAACCAATAAAATATAATTATAAATATGTATAATATAGACTTATAGACAATAAATTATATGCATATGTCTTTAATTAAATTTTATTAATGACGTGTTCTCAAAACAAATAATATATATATAAGTGCAATAGATATATACACAAGATATTTCATTAAATGTAGAATATTATTTAAAATACGAATAAGTGGAAAAAGAAAGAAATAAGAAGGTATTAAATGACAAGTATAGACGACTGATTGTTTGTCTTTTATATCATACTCTTCAGTCTCTAACTGAAAATGCTGTTTCGACATTTGCATCCTGATGTATTTGTTGAAGCTGCTGTTTATCAGTAGTTTGAGCTGAAAAAACTTTTTTAATTATTTTAATTTTTGCATTCATATTTCATATATACATTCATTATTCATATTTGTCTATTTTTGTATGTCACAATTCTGAAAAAAAAACGTCAAAGGCGAAAAAAATGTCGATTTTAATAGTTTTCATAACGTTCATAGAAAAAATGATCTGCGAATTTTAAAAGAAACACAGATTCGAAAGGTCTCATAATTTACCGATGTGGGTACATATCTTATGTACTTGTAAATAAGATAATGGAGGAATGAATAAGAGAGAGGTCGGCAGAAAAGAACTCCACCCTTAATTTGGTCAATATTTTATTTATTCCTTCATTTTAGTTTAAACAATTTGTTCATTCGGGGGAGTGACCCCGTAAAATGAATATGATATAGTAAATATGTTCCTTTTTACAATTTATACCATATACACAATGATAATAATAATAATTAATAAGAATCTTAAACATAATATAGAATAATCAAAATAATTAATAATAATTAGAATATAATAGTAATAATGCTAAATCTAAGGCGCAAAACATAAACAAAAATATAGGGTACACGTTATAGTAAAACCGTCCCCATTAAACGACGGCATTTATGCTATGTATGTACGCATTTACAGACCGCTCATCAACTGCTTAATACGTCATTTCATGACAACATCCTCGTTACATCATTTTAATTTATTATTTTTAGTAAAGGCTTTCTTTCTCTCTCTCTCTCTCTCTCTCTCTCTCTCTCTCTCTCTCTCTCTCTCTCGCTCCCACTCTCTCAATCCGTTTAAGCTGAGATTACTATAAAATAGGTAAAAAAGCCCTGTTTCACAAAATATCTCGCAAATATATAGATATATATATGTATATGTATATATTGTCACGGGTCTTTCTCTTCCCACGTTTTATCTCCCCTGTCGCCGTTGTCTCACGTGATACGTTTTATTATTATTTTGTCTTCCTCTCTTCGCATATGGTGTAAGAGTCAAAGGCTGCGCTGATTTGTTAAGAAAATAAACGGTTTTCGCAACACATTTTCGTGGAGCGAAAAGAAAAATGAAATGCGTGCAAAGTGACGAAAAATATTAGCTGATTAGACGCATACGGAGCAAAATTAAGATGGAGTCAAGGAATAGTCCTCGACTCACGTTACGATCGACCGAAAATAATGGGTGAGATTTCTTGAAAGGAAATTGAAAAAAAAAGAAGAGTACGTTGACGAGAAACGACTCATCTCGACACACGATCGTTCTTTCTCTCTTTTTTTTTTAATGACAATTCGCACGGAATTTCTTTTTGGCAACGTGAGTAATAAAAGGGGATGGAATAGTGTAACTATTAAAGTTCTGCGTTTATATTGAATACTTGGTGTACAAGGTGAGGCATCTGGAACGTTTACGAGATACATTCGTCGAAGGAGTATTACAAGTCACTTCGTGCGTTCGCTATGTGTAAATTTTGTACTTCCTTCTCTCCGCTACAATGTCGAAAATGTTGTTTGTGTATGTGTGTACCAACGACGAAATAAATAATTCGCAATTAACGAGGAAGTTGTATTGCTACGATGGACAATGCGCACGGCCGAAAGCATTAATCATTGTTCACAATATCGTTAAAACAGTTAAAAAGATTTACATGAAATATGATATTTTTCATTATTTTCACATGATTAACGCAATATATTTTTTATATGATCCCAAATTTGGGCATAGTAAAGTTCGATCGCAGTGATGTCAAAAAAAACAATAAATCAAACTCTATTACGCTTTTCTAAACTTTAATGATCAATAATGACATGTTTTTAACATTTATGTCCAATATAATTTTGTACAAAAACGTGAATTTTTTTCAGTCCCACGATATTACATTTTTAGCATAAATCGTTATATGTTATTGTAAATTACGCATTGCTTTCGCGTGACACTTTAACGCTTTCTGCTGATCGATCTCTATTATATAAAAAGAACGACAGAAAGAAAATAGAAGAGAGATTCTTTTGGTCTGATGATTCACATGCGAGTCTATCCCTTCAGTCGTTCTGTACTTGAGTCACTTTGCTCAACAAGAATAAAACATTAAAGCTTTTTTATAACAATTAAAAGATTTCTAATAATTTCTTCGAATAATCTGGGTGATGGTCACTCGGCCGAGCACATTTGTATGTGTGCGTGTATTTTCATGTGATTAACGTGTCTCCCGAAAATTATGCATATACGTGTCAGCCTCCGCGCCAATAAATACAATAATTAATTAACGATTAAAATAAATACAAAGCAAATAGGTAATTATATCTCATTAAGCGATATAATTTGGTCTCTCCTTGGTGCGGTTTGCTTATTCACGTATCCTCCGACTCCTCTCCCCCTAGTTTCAATTTTCTAATGAATTCTACCTACTTCTTTTCGCTCCCATCTACCCTTCCGGCTATCTTCCGCCTGTCAGTCTACTTGTCACTAAACAATTCGTTGAGTACGTCCAATAAACGTATAATTAGTCAATATGACGTGTTCATATGTATTGACCAAAAATATTAGACATCTAGTTTTTATTTATCTGCAATTTTTTATCTGTATTGTTATCTATTGATTACTGATATTGTACATAAATTTAAAGGGTTTTTGAAACAAAGATAATTTACAGCAAATGCCACAAATCAATTTTTGAGCTAAAACTTTAAATAATGGTTAATAAAATATCTAATATTTTTTACTAAGACTTTTAGAGCTAATTATCATTCTGAAGAATAAAATCTAACTCTTAAAGATTGAAAATTGAATCATTCTTTTCCAAGACTAGCTTAATTTTCAATCTTTAGAGTGAGATTTTACTCCAAAGAATTTAGAGTATATATATATATATATATATATATACACATACATACACACACAATACATGTGTGTGTATTGTATATCACGTGTATGTCACATGGTTGTAATTCCAATTAGAAACGGTCCCGTGTGTCGTGTAAATTGCTTGGTCGGCTCAACGAAACCCTGCATGGCACGAAGGAAGGGTAGATTTCTTTAAAGCCTGTTCTACAATATGGTCGCAAAGTCACAAGCCATAAGAAATTAATCAATCATAGTCGATTATTAGTGTCATATTCAACTGTGATTGGCCAATTTCTTACGGCTTACAACTTACGACTTTATTGTAAAACAGGCTTAAGCGATGTCGCAAATGTCGCAACAAATATAAAAAACGGTAATAAAGAAATCATCTTCCGTTCGTTTCATTAGCGATTGGACTGCATGTGACACGCATTGGAAGCCTACGACAAGCGGATAGATGATATCTCATAAAGGGGGATGGAGAGTGGAGGAAATCTCTTTTCGTTTCTACCCTCGCCGTCATACGCGAAGTCCACGTAGTATACGTGTCGTGTCACGTCATCGTTATGAACGCATAGTCAACGCAATTAGTTGGATTACTTGTGCATTGCTCGGTACAACAGCATACGATTGCTTCGCCAACTTTAGAATACGCCGCCGTTAAATTGCCCTGTCCACTCGCCCGCCCGTCCTGTTACATTATTCGAAATAGAATCGCATCTTCGAAGCCATTGTTCTCGTGAATAAGCCATTCGCTCTCTACACGAACTCGATTTCAGACTGCTTTTCGGATAGGGCTAAACGATCTAAAATTTATCACGATCAAATATGAGAGAATAGAAGATATGTAATTTTAATAATTGTTGTAAAAGAAAATAATATATATGTATATTGTATATATACAATATAAATAATACGTAATTATGTCATGTAATACAATTAAGTATTAATAATTAAATTTTTTAATGAGCTAAACATAATAAATTCAATGATAAATTAAATTTATTGTATTACATTAACTTTTATATCATATTAATAATTTATTAAATTTAATTAATTTGGTGATTTAATAATTAATTATAATTAATAATTGTATTATATATTAACATAAAATTGTATATAATTTCTCAACTAATCTACATTTGTAGTAGTTCATCTGATCGAAAGCTTTGTAAATAGCAAGGTTGGTAAATAATACCTAGTCGACACAAACTGAAAGTAACATAGCATCAATGCTATAATTTTGTACTTCACAATATAATTCATGGTGTTATATAACAGTTATAGTGTGGAGAATGTAATTGACGTTATGTTACCTTTAGTTTGTGTCGACTGGACATGTCTTTAAGTATGTTTCTTTTAATAGTATTTATATATATAAAACATGTTCAAAATATTGAAAATATATTTAAAAAGACAATACGATGTGTTATGGTTTTTAAAAATATTTTTTGTTATCAATCCTGATAAACAAGGATATTTCAAATCGAGTCTTTTTATATTGTGAACAAAAAAAAACGATCAAAGGAACTCATCCATTTCTTATTATAATATTATCGGAGGACTTCAATGATGAAAATATGTGAAGAATAATGTAAACTTGCTTTAAAAACAATCGATGTGGCTATACGAAGATACGAACTCGCATAACGCATAACATTTCATTTTCTTTTGGCACAATCACGACGGATGGAGCAGTACAGTCTAACGGCGATAAAACACTCGTATTTCATATTCAGAAAAATTGGATAGTACACAATACGTCCCGTATGAATATAGGAAAATAATTATCGCGTATAATCATCAATGTAATAATTATTAATAATGTAATAATATATAATATAATCATAATTAAAATTGCGTGTATGTATACTTCTCGTCTCCTTACATATTTATATGTGTATGTATATGTATGTACACGCAATGTGTGTTGTATGTATATGTGTATATATATGTATGTATATATATATATATACATATATATACACACACACACACACAACACACACACACACACACACATATACACATGTATAAATATTTTACAAGTACAGAGTGGTGTGTGGTAGGGGCGTGAGGGTGTGAGGAGGGGTAGAGGCTAAGAAGACCAAAATCAAACGGCGCAATCAAACTCTCTATTAAGGTCTTTTACAGATACGAGGGCGATATCTATCGCACACACACACACGACCATGTCTGCTCGATTGAAACCCCCACAGCTTCGCAATGAGTAGGAATAATGTACATTCTGTGTGCGCGACGCGCAATGTCTCCGCATTCCACCCTTCACGCATCACTTCGTCTTATGCGCTCTCACTCGTTAAAATATCTCAAAGAAAGAATAACGATATAATATTATTCGTAACATAATAACCATTACATAGTAAATAGTAACATCGTTACTGTTACTATTATTAATTATACCATCTATATCTATCATTATTACTTTTATTGATTGTAACTGTTGTCTATCGTCAATAATATCGTCAATGTTAACAATAACAGTAACGATGAGTTTAATAATAGTTTATAATAGAATTGTAGCAAAAAATATCGCGCGACGCAATTCCACGATGCAACTACATTGATCGATACACAAAAAAGGGGGAGAGGGGATAAAAAAAGCAAAAGAACCTACAAGAGAACTAAAAAGAGGCGAATGTGTTTTCTGATCTAAATTCGCTGCTGCTTTACGCGGCACCCTTACGGAGCGACAGCACCTTTTACTTATCTTTGGAAGTCATCAGGAACATACATCAGCCCGAAATTATCGAAAAGAATATTATAAAAAGAAAATCTACTTAAGAACCGATAATTATTTACATAAACCGACAATCTCTTTTTCCACTCGTCGCAAACTCATCCTCTGCATGCAATCGTAATAAATATTCCATTATTTTCATTTCCTCGATAAATAACATTTTTCGGGCGGTCGGCCTGGCGGGAAAATGGGCCTGATATATGTATCTGCTATAAATATGTGTCTCGAAAATATTCTCGAAGCTCCTTAATAAACTTCTTTTCCTTTTTTTTAAAATTTTATCCTTTTAGTCTCTTCTCTTTATCCTTTACCGCACTCGTGAAATATAAAATTGTATCCCGTGAACCATTGGACCGCGCTTAATAACTATGGGCCGTCGTCATCCCG
Organism: Trachymyrmex cornetzi; assembly: GCF_001594075.2. Taxonomy (NCBI): domain Eukaryota; kingdom Metazoa; phylum Arthropoda; class Insecta; order Hymenoptera; family Formicidae; genus Trachymyrmex; species Trachymyrmex cornetzi. The sequence goes on from NW_017298535.1 coordinate 31,873, forward strand.
CCAATCCGCCTGCGTTTTTTTTTTAATGTTCATCTTTTCTGGCATTGCCAACAGAACATCAGCAACGGGACAATACGATTTTATTGTAACAGTTATACAAATAATAATTGGTCCTACGGTCTCAAGAGTATGCCTGTCGGTCACATCCTCTGATTGGGCGATGTTAATCACTTAGAAGAATTAAATTTAGATCGGATATGTATTAAACTACGGGATTGTGTTGATCTCAGATTTGATAAGAATCCCTTCGATTTGTGGGTTCAAACTTCACTAGTTCGTTTCGTCAAAATTCACGTTTTATCGAGAAAATGAAACTCTGGAGTGCCATTCATGTTATTTCCCACTGCTAAATCGTAATTTACTCGATTCTTCATCGATCGAATGCGGGGGAAGAGATGCGTTTGAAAAGTGAGGTGAATCAAATCACCGGTAAATTTGGGAACAACGAAGCTGCCGCGACGCACGTTTAGAATTTTCTTCGATAAGATTTTCCGATCGAGAAGCGATCGTAAAAACGGAAACAGACCAGAAAATCTGAGAAAGTAACGTAAATGCCGTTCTCAAAGGAAAAAAAAGCGCGGAGAGCATGTTTCTCTTTCGAAACTAAATTCAACGGACATTTCGTCGTGTGTCGATTCGTTATGTATTTCTCACATCTCTTTTTTCCCTATTTGTAATCTCTTATCCGATTCTCGACAAGATCTGTGGTAGCAAAAATTGGGGCGGGCCGATCTACCGCAAACTCAACAACGGTAGATCGCCCTCAAGACGGCGGCACTCACAAATATCTATTTACAAAAATATACACATGAGCAACTTGCTTATCCGCTTGCGCCTGTTCTTCTCATTGTATTTCCATTAGCATCTCATGTCGTGAGCGCAAGAGGAACATTCACCTCTTCGGTATCCAGGCGAAATTTATTTGCGAGTAGTAATCTCGAATGTTATATTTGTCACTTATTATTCGCAAATACATTTTGCCATTGTTCACTTCCTAATTTTTAACGTGCGTTTACCTCGCTTTGTTCTTCCCTCGCTTGCGTTTCATTAAATTATGCTATTGGTATATGTATGTATATGCGGTATACTATTATTTTTTTCTCCTTTACTTTTCAATCGCACTAGAACCTCTACATATTTTCCCGGTTAACTCTAGGTAATGTAAATAATTGGTATAGTCGCATCTGTTACTGCTTTTCCTGTTTGCATATTAATTACTCTAATCTAAATTACTCCCCCAATCTATCTACAAAAAAGAGTCGTGTGCTTCGCACGCAAACGTTAAAACTATAGTTTAACTATAGCATATCGCTTGATCCTGGCTGTTGATCCTGTTGCTCGCGTATCCCTCTATCGAAGTCACTCTAATCCTGTCCCTCTTCTACCTCCCTTTCATGTTATCACGATATCTCCTCTCGTTCGCGAATACAACTGTCATCTGTTCCCCTATACTGAAACGCGGCGCTGGCGCGCGAGATGCTTTATCTCTTTTCGCGTCATTAAATATATTCTTATCTTTATAATATATAACTATTTATATATATTTATATAGGTAATAAACTATATATATTAAATAGGTATATCCCTTATATTCATCGCACTTGAATCGCCGAAACGATACTCATGCTTCAGGTAACGTCGGCTGCGGGCGCACCGTGAAGCGAGAACACACGGGCGCTTATACGTGGCACTTCTTTCTACCCCATCAGTGGTTTTACTTCCCTTTTCTCGTATCCCTTCCCGAGCCCTTCCCTTCCCTCTCCCTCCAGTCTCGTGTCGATATCTATGCGTTAACTTACAAAAGCGGACACTTCGAAAAAAATAGACACGAGTTATCACTGCGGCTTGCTAGAAATCTAATGCACTCGCGAGCGTCTCGATATCATCTCCGCCCAACGATTCTTCATTGCGCCTCGAGAGTAAGTAACACGTGCTCTAACAAAGTGCACGAGGTTCGTTTATGCACCGTGGTAAGATAAAGCGACTTCTCTCTCGATCGGTCGCTTTTCCCCTCGCCCCCTCAGGCACGCGCTTTGCAATTGACTATAAACTTGCTGCTAAATTTATATCAAGAATGCCCCTACGTCGTTCGACTAAAGGAGAATCTCACGAGCTGCTCTCATTTTCTCTCCTTTTTCTAGATTGCTGTGACCTTCCGTTATCGATTCGGTTGACTCCCCCGAGATCACTTCTCGCAAAGAAAAGTCCATGATTTCGCTGTATCATTGCTATCGCATCTTCCCATTTTCCATACATCATCGGCTGTTGATGGACAAGTCACAGTGACCGACGTAACAGTGAACGACGCTACGCAACTACGTGTACATGGTTGGGTAAGTGACCATATTTTGCGGAAGGGAGGTAACGTAGTTTGGAGTGGGTGGTCGGGGGCTATGCCACTGTGGTCAGAGAGCTCGCAATTTCTTTATACCCGCTTGAACGTAACGCACAAGCTCACGTAGCGAACTATACGATGTCAAGGGTCCCAATCTTCGATCCAAGTCGATGAAAAAGCCTGATAACGCAAGAAAAACGAACCGGTCATTATAAATCGAAATGAGATTCATCTGATATGCTTTAATTTTCAATACGTACTTCTATTCTCTTCCTGTCTCGCCTGTTTTATTGCCTGGTCCCATAGGTCGTGGCCATTCATAAGTAAGCCTGAACACTGATTTTGCTTTATCATCGCATTGAAGACTTGCAATGGCACGCTAATATGGCCATTGACCGGTGGTTGTTGTACCGGTGGTTGTTGTACCGGTGGTTGTTGTACCGGTGGTTGTTGTACCGGTGGTTGTTGTGCCGGTGGTTGTTGTTGTTGTTGTTGTTGTGCCGGGTGTTGTCCACCGCTGCTATATCCGGAGGAACTTTGACTACCGACGGAACCTACAGAACTAGCGGGCGATGGTGTTGGTGAAAGAGAAGGCGTGCCCTGTCCTTCCGCCTGAGCAGGTGTTGTCTGAGCTGCTGATTGCTGAGATTGTTGAAATACATTTTTCGAGAATTAGGACTCACATGCCGATTTATATCTAAGATAATTATAGATCGTAATAAAATAAAGATTGTAATATGCTTGAAATAATTGGGCAACATAATTGTTATGATCCAATCAAAAATCACTCACCTTTTGATTGAAGTCATTGACGATCTTCTGGACCTCTTTCATTTCCTGTTTGCGCATGTTATATAGTTTGGAGTACAAACGTGATTGACACCAAAGGCTAGAAAGACAAATTATAATCTTGAGACGCATCCGTCCACTTGTGCGATATTGTTTGTACGATTGAAAAAAGAGGAGGTGCACTCACCTTAAGATAGCCAGCTTAGTGTGTATGCTATTCTCAGGTGAGTTGTTCGATTGGCTCTTAAATTTCGACGAAATGTATCTGTGAAACAAAGGAAAAATCGCTTTGATATTAGCAAACTCTCTCCTCTCTTTACCACACGTGTACGCGTCTTAATTAAAAATGTACTCACTTAATGAGACTAAGAGTATCTTTGTACATAGTATACGAGGCTTTTTCTGTAACTGAGTCTGATTCCATCGCGTCGCCTGTTAGAAGAAAATACAGAGCGGCCTCCAGATACATCATGCCTTGTGCCGTAAGATCGCTCTCCTCATCGGCATTGTGCTTTAGTCGCTTAGCTTCGGTCAGGTACTGGTCATGGTCCCTGAAATACAAATATAAGTATATGCTGTTATATTAAAAAACTAATTATATATGTATATATATAAAAACGTATTTATATTAACTACATATATATATATATATATAAAAATCAAAATTTTAATTTTAAAAAAGGGTTTTAAAGCTTGAAATCTTTACGTTCGAAGGGTTCCTGTATTTTTTGAATTTATGTGTGTTTTGTAATTTTTACATATAGAAAACTACGTTGAAAAAAAATGAAAAATTTTCTTTTTACTTTGTAAGTCTGTAGTGTACTAAAAAAAAATTTCAACCAATTTTCGACTATCTATCATGAAAGTTTAAAACTTTCCTTACAAAATCGTTTTTAAAAAATTTTCCTATGATTTTTGTTCCCAAGTTACTCGCGAATTAAGTAAAAAGGAACATTCTGACTTTATTGCTCGTAACTCCGTTAAAAATCATCGTGTCGCAATTAAAAATACAGATTCTTAAAGCTGAGATGTTGCTCTATCCAGTAATCACCGTTTTTTTTTTTAAATAAAATATATGGGTTACTAAGAATTTTTTTACCAACTTATAAAGGGACTTTTTTCCTAACCCAATACAAAGTTTGTCAAGAAAAGTTTATGAAAATACTTAAGAATATCACGCTATTCAAGTCTAATTTTTATTTATTATGATAAAAAGGGATTTAATCAACATTTTACCTTTAACATAAAACTTACCTATCCTGATCTTCTAATATTTCATTTTGAGGATCGAAGTAAGAATAGTAGACGCGCTGAGCTGGGAGAGGCGGTGGCGGTAATAAACTAGTATCTGGTTTCTCGTCCCTTTCGTGATTCGTCGGTTGGATATCACTCTGCTGTACAATAATATTAAAATGTACATAAATTATTCTATCTATTTAATCTATCTATCTATTGAATCTATTCACATTTACTATATAATTATATCGTTTGAATTAATATGATAAAAAGCTCTAAGGCCGGTATTCATAGTCGGATCTTATATTTAAGACTGTCTTAAGTACAGTCTTAAGATGTCATGAACCAATCAGAGGGCGGCATTAGCGACTTAAAACATTACTTAAGACGGTCTTAAAATAAGAACCGACTGTGAATACTGGCCCTAGAGTCCCTATAATGAGAGTCAAGAGATCTGTTCTTTTTGGCTAAACTTTTGCAGTTCATCTTTCTTCCTTTTCTATCCAGGAAGAAA